>NC_000069.6:151868472-152070972 GCF_000001635.26 Mus musculus | reverse complement strand
AAATATTCTGCCATGAGCAACTCCACAGAGGAGAGCCAGGAAAAAAGTCTGAAAGTGGTTTAACAAGGAGAATTGGTCCAGAATCAGGCACAGTGGCATCTTTTGAGGTGTGTTTTTAGAGTCCTGTCCCCTGAGTGAGACAAACCAAGACTCCCATCTCATCTGAGTCCTGGCCATCCAGGTCAGGTGGCTGCTCGGGTGTAGATGTCCTGTAGCTCTAAAGATCAGCTCTGCTGTGTGGAGGCATGGCTGTGGAGAGAGACCCTGCTAAGCCTGATGCTTCTCAGTAGGATGGGTGAAAGTCAGTGAAGTTGCTCATCAGATACAAATAAAAGTCATTGGATTTTACAACAACAAGCAAGCCAGTCAGCAGAGAACAGGAATGTTCCTGGAGAAAATCTTAGGTCCATCAAACAGTAATCAACAAGGGGGCAGGAAAGAATTCCCAGCAGAAGACAGGGTGTTGGCTAGAGATCCCTTAGAAAAAGGCTTGAAATAAAACGGTGGAGACCTTCCAACTTTGCTCTTTTCAAAGTTATCTTGATTGCCACAGGTCCGCTGCAGTCCCGTTCAGATTTCACAGTCTTTCATTGAAATTGCTACATGAAATCTTACTTGGGTGAGGAGCTCAAAGTGAGGAAGTAAGAGCTCACAGACTGGAGTTGGCGAATGGAAGAGTGACCAAGGAGTCCTTCGGGCTGGCCTTGTGGACAAGTCAGAGCTTCTGGTGAGACAGCTGGAGGTGGGCTGACAGGACCTTGTGTAGAAGTCTACAGAAGGTCTGTCATTGGCTGCCACTTCTGTGAACTTATAACAGCTCCTGGGTTGCTGCTGGTCATCAGGGCGGGTTGATGGACAGAACAGTGTGCACAGTAAGTAGACTCAGGTGACGTGGAGCTGAGAGGACATGGAGAGGGAGTGACATCTAGCAATTGCTGCTTATAACACCTATAAATCACAGAGACCATCAGAGATAGTCTACTCCACTCTCCGAAGTTTGCCCACGTTTCTCTTTTAGTGTTACCAAACTTAGAACTGAATAGGGAAGGAGACTGTAGAATATGGTCCTGGTTTACTCAGGTGGACAGAACAAAAACCCATTTCATCTCTGTGATGTGATGGTGTGTATATGCTCGGCCCAGGGAGGGGCATTATTAGAAGGTGCGGCCTTGTTGGAGTAGGTGTGTAACTGTGGGCGTGGGCTCTAAGACTCTCACCCTAGCTGCCTGGAAGTCAGTATTCTGCTAGCTGCCTTCAGATGAAGATGTAGAACTCTCAGCTCCTCCCGCACCATGCCTGCCTGGATGCTGCCATGCTTCCACCTTGATGATAATGGACTGAACCTCTGAACCTATAAGCCAGCCCCAAATATATGTTGTCCTTTATAAGACTTGCCTTGGTCATGGTGTCTGCTCACAGCAGACAATCTCCAATTGGTCTTTCAGTACTACTTTTCTTACTCACATAAGCACCAGATCCTACTGGTCCTACATCCCTGACATCCACGAATCATACCCTGTTTCTTCTTTGCTACGGTCCTTCCTTAGTTCAAGCACTCATATTCTTATGTCTGGATTACTCTAATTGCTATTAACTCGCAGCTCCAGGGGCTATCCTTTACAGACCACAACTCAATGAGCCTCCACAGTAGGATGGTCCATTCCTAGTGCCCTCCCAACCCCTCCCCTCAGTGACTTCAGATGCCCCTCACAAAAGAAAAATGAGCATGTCTTTCTTTTCCCTCTTGACCTCTCATGGGCTTTGTGGCAATGTTCAAATTCCTTGGCACAACACACAGTCTAGTGATGCTTACAAGATGTGTCCAAAAATAATTTAAAAATGTAGTTGGAATTCTGCCTTAGCCACTTAAAAAAAGCGTATGTTCCTGGACAAACCAGTTAATGTAATTGGCTTTATATATATTTTTTAATTATAAAATGGAAGATTGTTGAATTATAGTCCTTTCCTCTACTGTTCTGGCTAGAATTTAATGAGATATAAAGCACCGATTACTATCTGACCTCCTCATAAGCATAAATGTAATTTTTTAAAGAAAATTAATATAATAATGCCAGGTAGTGGAGCACACCTTTAATTACAGCCCTCAGAAGACAGAAACAGGCAGATCTGAGTTCAAGGCCATCCTATCTATAGAGTGAGTTCCAGGACAGCCAGAGCTACACAGAGAAACCCAGTCTCAAAAGAAAGGAAAAGAAAAGAAAAGAATATGACAATGTCTTTCACACATATCAGCACAAAAATTGGTGTAATTTTATAGTAAAACTTTGCAACAACTGATTTATTGAAATATTATTATTTCCTTTATACTGCAGTCTCCCTCCACTTTGCATCTCCCTTTAATGATATTTCTGCCAAATTGGACTACATATTCTTTGTGTTGTGTCCTATCCTGCCTCTCCTCATGGCTAGAATATGCTCATTCTCCATTTCTCCCTTTCCCCTGGAAGAGCGCCCAAATTCCCCAGTCTTGATGATATCATATAAATCCTATTGCTAACTACCTAGTCTCCCCCACAAATGAACCCAATATTACCCAGGTTCTCCATAGAAACAGAACAAATAGGTTATATACAGACATACACAGATATATCAGGGCATTTTATTGTGAAAATTGATTCATGAGACTGTGGAGGGCTCTCACTATATCCCACAGTGGACAGCACTTGTCTGTCTGGGTCTGGCTTACTTTGCTTGGTAAAGTTATCTCCAGTTCTCTCTGATGGTGGCTCCATTTGATAGAGAAGGCAAGAGATTACGATCAGATTTTTTTTCTCATGAGTTTCAGATCTCCATGCCTTCAACATGTCTTAAATAAAGTATATCTGTAACAAAATTTCATATTTCTGTATTAATAATCATTCAATTTTTAAAAATTAAGATTAAAATTTAGTACTAATAGATGTTAAGGCTAACATTTCCATGGTCTGTTCACACTGACCCCCTCTAAAATTCTGTCTTTTTTTCAAGGAAGTTCTTTCTTTCTTTCTTTCTTTTTTTCTTTTTCTTTTTTTTCTTTTTTTGCTTTAAGTACAAGCTTGGATAAATATGGAAATAATTGCTTTTAGCATCATGCATGCCATTAAGCTTGTGAGTCTGACTCCTGCCCTGTGTGCCATAATTCTGAGGTGAAGGAGGATGGCTTAAGTATTTTTTTGCATTTTATAAACGAGTAAGAATAGATGAAAAATCTCATTAGAAAAATGGGCTAGGGTGATTATCAAAGGAGTTAGAAAAGAAGAAAGAAAACTAGCCAGGGAGTGTATGAGTGGGCACACCATGTGGAAAGCGCGTTGACCTCAATGGTACAGAATTCCAACTGAACCAATAAGGAGGCATCATCTAACCCGGTCAGCCCAGCCCAGTGTGAAGGAATGGCTGCCCTCCTCCACTGCTGTAGGGAACGGAGATCTGTGCGCTGTCTGCTGATTGATAACGTGGATGAAAAGGCTCAGAGCTGCCCTTTGCTCCGACTCTGTCCCACTTCTAGAAACTTGTTTAAGGGAACACCGGGCCAGCTACAGTAGTGTACGTGAAGGGAGATTCGCTCGGCCTTGCTGACACCGGGAGGGTGAGCCCCCATTTCTCTGACACCCTCCTCATTTCTGTGGGGAGGTGCTGCCCCTGTGGCATCTGTGCCCTCATCCAGACCTCTTAGGGCACAAGAAATAACTTGTTGAGTTTCGGGGCAGGTCTCTGCCTCTACTACAGTCTGCCTGCAGAGTCTGAGCTCTCTGGGCTGCCCGCTAAAATGGCTTTTAGGGGAAGACATCCCTTCTTTGGGAAGGTCTGATCTGCAGCTCTGCCTGTTCCCGTGGGGGATGGGTCTTCTTTTAAGTCCAGGTTAAGAAGAGATAGTGAATGGCTGAAGCAAAGGAGCAGCTACATCAAGAGGCGAGGGAGAATGTGAACACACAGCCTCGGGAAGTACCAGTTTTGGGAGGGGCAAGCAGCCCCTGGCTTGTCGGAGCTCAGCAAGGGTGAACGGAGAGCTACAGAGTCTAGAAAGAACACCTGGCTTTGCAGAACGGACTGAGGGAGCGACAGTGGGAGCAGGGCCACTGTGAGGGGCGATTATTGCAGCTTTCTACAACCAGAAGATGGCGATATGGTTGAAATGGAGACAGGCGTGAGTGGCTTTGAGAGATGCTGAGGAGCGAAATCTCAGGAGATAGTGACGATCTGGACAAAAGGGACGAGACAATGGTTTCATGTGGTTTTGTTTTTTGTTTTTAACCAATCGGGTAGGTGTGCTGGTAAGATACATAAGAATCTAATACACAACACATAGGCACATAAGAAAGGTAGCTAACCTGGTTTTCACAATCTAAAGTATTAGCACCATTCCCTGTGAAGAAGAGGATTTTGCGCATGAGCGGTGAACTGAACACACCCGTAGGCGCTACATTGGTCAATGTAGATGGAGGACTTTGTTTATATTTCAGCGTACATGAAGCACCACTTTAGAAGTCATGTGGGACACCAATCTTCCAGGACTCAAGCGGGCTCACAGAGATCAGGGCTCCTGCCTGTATGGGTCTGACCTAAGTCCTCTGTGGTGCAGCGGACCATGCCAGACAACTTGGTAAGGTCGAGTGGATTCAGAAACCCCGGGACCCTCATACCTGCATATGGTAGGTGTTTCATCTACTCTGGACCAGATTTCTGTGCTAGAACACATGACTGTGACACCCCACGGAGAGGACGGTGACCATGCACAGGCAGATGAGGCATCCTTAACATCTCGGGGTAAGCCAACAGAAAGCATCTGCTCTTAGACCCCAATCCACCCCAAAGTGTATATAAGACCCTGTCGACAGGAATAAAGTACTCGTTATTTTGTCAAGGACTGTCTGAGTGTCTGCTGTATAGAGCTGTAACACTTTGGGCAAGAGATACTCTCCCCTGGAGCCTTTTCAACTTCTCAGCGGGCTCCTCTGGAGTAGCAGCTGCTGAAAAGACCCAGCAGACAGCTGGCCTACATCTGATATCTCCCCACTTCCAACCCTCACCTACCAGCACAGTGTCCTGCAGTGTAAGACTGACTCCTCTTCCCCTTTGGAAAATACAACTCTTTGGCTGCTCTGGAGGGGCCAGAGCCCCACAGATCTCCGCAGACAGCATCTAGTACACAGACAGGCAGTCTTCTGCGTATATGTTATGATCATGTAGCTGGTATTCTTGTAGGATTTTTAATAGAGGGAGATGCGTTTGTCTCCGACTTTTGTGCCTGCCACTGGGGCCTCTTTCCACCTACTGAGTTGCCTCATCCAGCCTCGATGTGAGAATATGCGCCTGGTCTTACTGTAGCGTGTTTTATGCCCTGTTTGGTTGATGTCCCTGGGAGACCTGCTCTTTTCTGAGGGGAGGTGAAGCAGCTATGAGTCTAAGGGAAAGGGGAGATGGGGTGGAAGAGATAGGGGAAGGGGAAGGAGGACAAACGGCAGTTGGGATGTAACATAGGAGAGAAGAATAAATAAAAAGAAAAAAAATCACGTGAGCATTAAAGTCAGTTGTCATCACCAGATGCTTAAGGACTAGTTTAATAATGTGAGTTATTTAGGTAGGAAAAGTGAAGTGCAGTGGAGATTGGCTGAGAAGAAGCCCAGGTAAGGCTTCTAGAAAGGAAAGCTTTGCTGAGCACCAGCCCTAAGGTAGTGGAGAAGATGTGTTTGGCTAGGGACAGTATTTGATAGTTTTCTTGGTGAAGAATTTATGGGTTTTGGTTCATTTAGCCAATTAAAAAGGTTTTAGATCTATTTTATTCTAAATTAAGGATTTATTTTTGCCTGCATGTATGTATGTGCACCATGTGTGTGTGTGTCTGTCGGGTTCCCTGGAACTGGGTATGAATGGCTGTGAGCCACCAATGTACATGAGGGACATTGAACTTAAGTCCTCTGTAAGAGCGGCAGATGCCCTCAGCCCTGAGCCATCTTTCCAGCCTCCGTATAGCAAATAATTTTGAGCTGCTCCTAACTTCTAGACACTGTCCAATCTTGGAAAATTGATGATGAATGAAATAGCCAGGTGCTAATAGAAAAGGTCAAAGTAAATAAATTCAGTAGGCAGTATGTCCTTGTAAAAAACCAGCCAGCATGCTCTAGGCAAAGAGAAGAGTGAACTAGTTGAGCCAAGTAGGAGATTGGCTTTGTGTTACTAGCTAGGGAAGGTCTCTCCAGTGAGGAATGCCCCCAGGTTAGGACCTGAAGGGTAAGCAGGCATCTCCAGGCATCTTCTGGGGAGGATGGAGCACACAGAGTGATCACCACAGGAAAGAAGTGCAGTATGTGGTGAGTTGTGCCCCTGGAATGTTTGAGTGGGGTCTTACTCATGGCTGGATCAAGGCAGTAGCTGGGGGAGAGGAGGCCAATCAGAGTTACCCTGATGAAAAAAGCCCACAGTTGTATGTGAGAACACTGGCTCTTTCTTACACATCATTTCCCCAACTCCCTGTGAATTTGGTCCCCACTCATATCTGTCTTGTGATCAAGGAAACAGTTTGATACTTTCTCTAGGCAAGCATTAGAAAGTTACCTGCAGGTGGAAATGCCCTCTGTCGTTAATCTTGCTCAGTCATCTGGTTGTAGAACATTTTGTGTTGCAAGGACATTTGCATGCTGGTCACTTCTGGTTTAGATTACTTAATATTCCCAACTAATGGGATAGTTTGTGTGCTTGAAAAGGCGGGAAAACAGTTACAACTTTGTAATTAACTTCAGCTCTTGGGCAGTGTTCTTTCTGTTCTAGTAGCATTGTTCAAAGCTGTTTCAGAGATTGTTACTCAACTTCACCCCTAATTATTGTGTATCTTTCTATGAATCTTTAAAGCATTACAGAGTCATTTAAGTAGAATTTTGACACTTGTTGTTCCTATATCTTAATGGTCATTCGTTTCCTTTGGGCATTAACTCCATTCCCCAAGTTGTATCCTTTCCTTTCTTGGTGACTTCTATGTGGATGTTATGTTTCATTACCCCTAGAAGGTGCTTTTAGTAGACTGTATTTAGAGGCCATTGTGGTATAGTTCATGCTTTTGCAAAAATAACATTGGCATCGGCTTTAGAGACAGGTAGATTTGGCTATGATTCTAACCTACTGTTTACCTGGCTGTTTGGTTAGTTGTTTCAATTTCAAACCTTAGATTCTTTTTATTTGTAAAATGGAGAGAACAAACTCTTACACATAGACTTTCAGGATCAAACAAGATGATACGGAGAGCACAACTCAGACCCTTGCTCAGGGGTGTTTCCCTGCGAGTGGGGACTTCAGCAGATCACGTGGAGTCCTGAGGACTGTCCTTCTGATAGAAGACACAGGTTTGACCTGGTTTTTCTTTTATCTTGTCATGCCCCTTTGTGTCCAAGGACACATTTTTTTTTCTCACTTTGGGTTAGAAGAAAGGGAATCTGGGTAGAACCAGGTCAGCTGTGGCTGGGGAAGAGTGGTCGAAGCTCACATTGCCTTTATGTGAAGGCTTGGCAGCTGGATTGAGAATCCCAGGCAAGTCTTTAAGAAAAAGGCTTCTACCTCGAAGAAGAAAGTGTGGCTTAAAGCTAAATTATAAAACATAACCCAGAGCTACAGACAAACAAAAAAAACAGTCAAGCAAGGGAACAAGCAAATAGGGTGTTTACCTAAAACATGTCTGTGTACCAAATGATGTGTTAACAGATCACCACAGAGGAATAGAGCTTATGTAAGCAGAGGGAGGTTTGTAGTTACAGTGCAGTGTGGAAAGTTCTGTCATGGTGGGGTCAAGGAAGGAGAGGGGCAAGCATCCAAGGATTTGAAAGAGAGAAGAGGGACAGGAGACAAAATGACCACACTTGAGGCAAGAACAAATAAGTCTGATCACCAGCAACCAAGAGGAGAGTATATGACAGCCCAAGTGTTGAAGAATGGGCTCTGACACACTCTTGTTTTCTGCCCTTAGGAGGGAAAGGAGCCAGCAAACGAGGAAACAAGGCTGGTGCTGACAGCACTGTGGGATGCTGCTCAAAGAACGGAGGATTGCTATGCAATTTATCAGGAACAAAGCTTCGGCTTGCCTTCACTGGCTTCAGCAGATTAAAAAAAAAAACCATAATACAAGTCACCTCAGGCACATGATATGTAACTTCTGCAGGATGTACTGAGAGCATGGTCAAAGTTAACTGCAGAGTCAAGAAAACACCACTGGACAGTGTTTGGAGAGTAAAAGCCTTGGAACATGAGGCCCTAATTGGGAGGTCTTCATCAAACCCCTTGCTCAAAGCTCAGAGATGGATGCAAAAGAGAAGGAAGTATGATTTTATGAGCCAGAGGTAATGAATGACTCCAAGGAAGCAGCAACTACCAGAAACAACAGGGTAGATACACACATGGGTTTGCAGAGGCTGTGATGGCATGCATGAGACCTAGATATTTTATGGGATGAAGAGATGACAGTGAACAGTGAACTATATACTTTTTACTTGAGAATCTCCTGTCTTTTTCAACAGTTTTGGATCTTGGCTATTCTAATTTTTTTTAACTGGAATCCTCAACAAATATCATTTTGGTAGTTGATGAAATGCAACTTCTAGACAGTCCTTTCTTTTGTCCTTGCTCAGCAATGTTTGGCTGAACAAATACAGTATGGTTGTATCTTCTTCTGTTGATGTAGATCAGGAAACATCTCCTGCGGGGGCAGAGCTGTCCTTAGTGCAGTTCTGGCTAATGTCATTCTATCACACGTTTTTTGGAAATCCACTCTCAGAAGACCCATCACTGTGAATTTCTGGGCAGGGATACGGACAAAAGGAAGATATCATTTGCCATCTTCCACTGTAGCCAAAGTTTCTCAAGTTGATTTACCAGTAAGGACTCACTTGAGAAGAGGCAATAACTAATTTGTGTTTGTATTCTGATTTTGGAATTAGTGCATTCCACTTTTTCAAGTGTCATAATTCCAGGAAGGTGATGATTTGCACAGGAAATACACAAAATAAATATTAAAAACGAGCGACAACCAAAGGCATTTGAATCTTGCTCTAGCTTTTCTGAGGCCAGCAGGGTTAGGGTTAAAGGGGTAGTAGGGAGATTGGAGTAAGCAAAGAGACTCTGGGATTGTCTCATGCCTCCCTATTGTCTGCTGTTTATTGGTTCCTATCCACTCAACCTGCCATTAGAGTTCTCAAAGCAAGATAGGTCTTCCAAATTATTTCACGAATTGAATTAGTGTTAATTTTTATACTTCATTTACTGTCTTAAAAAAATCTATAACTTGGGGGCTGGAGAAATGGCTCAGCAGTTAAGATTACCAACTGCTCTTCCAGAGGTCCTGCGTTCAATTCCCAGCAACCACATGTTGGCTCACAACCATTTGTAATGGGATCTGATGCCCTCTTCTGGTGTGTTTGAAGATAGCCACAGTGTACTCATATAAAATAAATAAATAAATCTTAAAAAAAAAGAAGAAAGAAAACATCTATAATTATTTTCTCCTTCTTAGAACAGGTGGACTCTAGAGAAGGGCAAATTGAAATGCTTCTAGAAATGAGTGAAATGTTAATTAAGTTTCCCTTAGCTTAGGGGAAATCAGAGCTTGGCAGTGTTTCAGAGTCCATCAAGGCCCCTGCGCTTGCCTAATTAATTGTGAGCATTACTCAAGTGAAATCAGTGAAGTTAACACAAACCCATAGCCTAGCAAATACAGAGACTGCACTGGGCAAAAGCAAATTATTCAGAAAAGTTGGTGTCTCTCGGGGAGCCAAAGGATGTTTCCTGAGTGGAGTCACCGTTTCTCACCAGAACGGTTGGGTTTGGATGATTTTACACTAACCACCGCTCCCTCCCATCTCTGGCTTGATTGTCACATAAATAATTCACTGATTGTATCACGAATGCAATACATGGAAAAATCTCACAGGAAATGCTCAACCTTGTTTGGTCTCCAGCTTCAGCATCACGTGGGGGGACATTCTTGGGAGCCTTGGGCATCTCTCTGCCTTTCCCAGGCTGTCTCCCTTGGTGTCTGTGTGTCCTTCCATCTCATTTCTAGGAGTAGGTTTATCCCAGGCCAGGTCCTTCTCCTTTGCACACGGCTCATTTCAGGATGTTCATTCCTCCTGGACATTAATAATATTTCCCCATTGAGGCCTAGACTTTTGTCTTTGTTTCTCCAACACCCAAAATGAACTCCAGGGTCACAGCAGCTGCTCAGATGCTTGCTGATAGTATAAACTTATTAGTGGAACACTTGTCCATTTATCTTCTTATAGATGAAGGCACATTGATGGTAAGACTCCATTTGATTCATTTCAAAATCCGTATTATCTTTAAAATTAGTTGATTAAGTAACTAATTTTATGTGTATGTGCGTCTACATATGTGTGGGCATGTGGATCATGGTGCCTGTATGGAGGACAAGGATAGCTTGAGTGAGTTGGTGTTTTCCCTCCACCAGGTGGATTCTGGGAGTCTAACTAAAGCACCTTTACCCACTGAGCCAGCTTGCTGGCCCAGTCCCTATCTCTTAGCACATTGTATGGGATATGGTAGGTTCTCAAGAAAGCTTACCGAATAAGTGGACATTAACCAGGGTTGTCCTAATGGATTTCAGCCTATTGTAAGAGAATAATAAGCTCATTTGTTATAATTCCAGGATATACTACATAGATGTAGTGAGGCAAAGTTGCCAAGTTGGACTTCAGATGATTTTGGGGGCCGTGGGCCGGGAGGGCTGCCGAGGAGAATGACTTAAAAGGCCTTACAGGTGTGTTCCCCCCCACCAAGGGGGTCATGGCAAATCCCAGCACATCCCTGACTCATAGCTGAGAATAAATGTGCCTCTCTTTTTTCTATGGGATAAAATACAGATTTTAGAAAATTTCTTGAAAGTCATTATCTTTTAAACCAATTGGCTAGGGAGAGCTGGCAGCTGAGTCAGGCAGCTGGAGTAGCCTTGAGGAGCAACCTGTTCGTGTCAGGGCTGATTTGGTAACTAAGGGCAATCCCATGTATTTCCAGGGTGAACTCTAGCCTCCATCAGCCAGCAGCAAGAACAGGATCAGGAACCGAGATGCCCCCTCTTTAGCGGTGGGCTCAGGTAGACAATAAGGAGAGAATTCTTTCTTTCCTTTGGATACTCTTTTCAAATATTTATAGGAGTAAACTTTTCTCTTCTTCCTTTGTCTAGGGTTTCCTATATATTTTAATTACTGTGAGATAGTAATTTCTTCTGCCATGTTCAACTTTTTAGAATCAAATAATCTCTGGTATTTCTACATTAATTAAGATGGTAATTAGTTTGAGTTTGTATGTATATATTTCTGTTCTTTTTTATTCTACTCAGGATTTCAAATAAAAGATAACCTATCTGTATTTAAATGCTACCACGATTTCTCAGGAGTGGTATTTTTCAATGGGAAGATCATGGACTTTAGACTAATATATATTGGATTCCTGCCTGTTTTGATAAGGTGTAAAACCCAGAGTAGATACATACTAAACATCTCCTGATTTACAAATGTGGAAGAGAGAGTTTAACAAAATGTGCTTGAGAGTTTAACAAATTCAAAGGCCTTCTTAATAAGTGATAATTATTTTTCTTAGGCAAGCATTTAAACCAATAATGAACTTTAGCACTGATTCTAACTTTACTTCTGAAAAGACTGGTTAATGGCTTATGTTGGTATCAGTTCGTGCAGGAATGATTAGCATGAAGAGTTAAGATTCTGTGACGGTGAGCGTAGAGTGTCAATGACATAACGTTGTTGCCTGAGAATTTTTTTGAGTGTAGCCACAAAGGATGTGACAGTACAGTGATAACTCAATATACTGTTTTTCCTGAGGGGAAAGTGTTATTGACCAGAGAGTGTCTACTGTAGGCTAACTAACTGCCTTATGAGGGTTCCGGGCTTCTTGTGTTCCTCTTCCTTTCTCATGATGGGAATTCGAGGGTTAAGGACATACACTATTGCATTCCACGTGGGTGCTGGGGATCCATATTGGGCCCCTCAAGCTTTACAGCAAGCACTTTACCCACAGAACCATGCCCCCAGCCCTTGACTTTCAATGATGATCAAGACTTTACTCAGTTCTTCCAGGATGACGGTGATGTCACATGATGGCTCTGTCCTCAGCTCCTCTGCAGACTCATCACCACAAAGGAAAAAAATCCCTCAAACAAAACTTCTGGTGGTTTGATCAAGTTGCTAAGTCTGCATGTTTATCCCACATAAAAGCAGAGAAAAGACTATTTGTACTTTTAAGGTACAAATACTTACAAATACTCATAGTATCGGAGCATTAAAGTTCTGCCATATGTCTGTTTCCCAGATTCTTCTCATTGTCTTCAGATGTTTGTAATGACAGTCTGTACACTTTGTGTTTGAATCATTGTTTCTACAAAACGTTTCATGGGATCTGCAGCGGTGGCCTGTGTCCCTGTCTGCCCCAACTTCCCCTGCACTCTCTGTGCATGATGTTAACTTCTGGGCCTCCAAACTCTTTGCTTTTACTCCACCAGGAAGCATCTGAGAGTTTTACACAACTGAGTTTCTGCTTAAAATAGCCTATCTAGTCATATTAAGAAGTCCATATATAGAAACACATGGTTTTAGTCTGTAGAAAACAGGCTTAGAAGTTAATTCTATGAGGACATTTAAATCAAAGGAGTAATTTAGAGAGCTGCACTGACTCTGTATATTGCTTTATTTCATTTTGGGCCCCATCTGGGTCTGGCAGGTGTTTCTCAGTCACACAGTGAAGCAAATTTGTCAATAAGAAGGCATCAGACATCAGTATCATGAGATTTCTTTTGGCAAGGTAATGAGAATTTCATGGAAAAATGAACACTGCTAGACTCCTTCTATTCATCCATTTAAGCTACACTGGGAAGCAGACTTGTCAATAAGAAGATATCAGTCATCAAGGACATGAGACTTTTTTGACATAGGGTGGAAATTTCATAGAAAAAAAAAAGGGAACACTGTTGGGTGCTATCGGTCTGTCTGTTCATTCACTCATCCATCCACCTATTCACCCAGTCACCTTGAAAATTCTTACTGAGCACTAGTTAAATGCCCAACACTATGGTAGACAGTAGGAGAGAGTGGTAAACACTATTGATTCTTTTAGCTATACCCCTATGGTATCGTCTTAGTCAGGGTTTCTATTCCTGCACAAACATCATGAGCAAGATGCAAGTTGGGGAGGAAAGATTTTATTCAGCTTACACTTCCACATTGCTGTTCATCACCAAGGAAGTCAGGCCTGGAACTCAAGCAGGTCAGGAAGCAGGAGCTGATGCAGAGGCCACGGAGGGATGTTACTTACTGGCTGGCTTCCCCTGGTTTGCACAGCTTGCTTTCTTTTAGAACCCAGGACTACCAGCTCAGGGATGGTGCCACCCACAATGGACCCTTCCACCCTTGATCACTAATTGAGAAAATTCCTTACAGCTGGATCTCATGGAGGCATTTCCTCAAGGGAGTCTCCTTTCTCTGTGATAACTCAAGTTGACACACAAAACCGGCCAGTACAGGTACTTATAATCTGGAGACGAAGGACTAGGAAGTAGGAGGTGTGAGACGGTTTGGTGCTTGTTGGGGAAGCGCTGATTGTCGAGGGGCGCTCAGTCTAGCTTCAGTCTTTACAGAGTGTTCACATTCAATCTGAGCCTCTCCAACACCCATTTACGGAGCCCCGCAGGGATCATTCTTCTCATTTATAGATGAGGAATTTCGTTTTTTGAAGGACCAGAGAACCAAGTTCCTGTAGACTGAGCACCAAGTTCAGTGTGATCTCTGCCGTTCCCCACTGTAGCTGATTTATGTCAATGAATCCATGCTTAGCACTGCCCAAAGGCCTGGGAGCCAAGAGGATGCTCAGGGTAGCACCACACTGAGAGCTCTTTCGAATCAGCTGGTGTCTTAGTTAGGGTTCCCATTGCTGGGAAGAGACACCATGACTAAGGTAACTCTTATAAAGGACAACTCAGGACTTCATGAATAAAGAAACCAGTCATTGGGCCAGTAGGTGGGGCTTCTGGGTCAGAGAGAGGGAGATAAGAGGCAGGAGAGAGATACAGGCTTTTGGTTGGACCAGACAGCGGGAGATGAAGATGTAGACAGCAGAGACCCCTTTCAGGTGGCGGATCCGTTTGGATCCACAACCGGAGGATTTAACTTAGCATGGCTAATAATTTGGATGCTAGTTGTCCCAGCGATTGAGTTACCATTGATTCTGAACTAAGTTTGTGTGGTGTTTTCCTTCCTTCATGCCGCGGCTAACTGGGTTCCGGAGAGAAAGGTATGGAGGCAATGCATGGGTTTGCCAGAAGTGTATCCCAAAAAGCCATGGGAATTTTGGAGCGTGGGTTTGGTGTGGTAGTGACCCACCAGTGGGAACTTTGCGAGCTGGGTGGAGAGATTTCGGAGCTCTGAGTCAGTCTCCATGAGATGAGAACAGGCCCGCCATGCCCGCTGTAGACTGAGCCTGGCCGGCCAGCTCATAATATTTCCCACAAACACATGCCAATATGGATGAAGGAATTCTCATGGGGCCCCATTCATAGACAGAAAAACTACAGGCAATTAATGACTTCTGAGAGAGGGAGAATCAGACTTCCCCAGAGATGAGCCCCCTAATGGCTATCTAATGTCAAGTAGTCAGCCCTAAAGCCATAAACACACACCGTTACTACTAAATGGACCAAGTAGGTTGTATTTATATTTGTTCATATGTGATATATGAACAACATATTGATATATAATATATGAACAAATACACACACATATATCAATAATAAAAAGAGGTGATGAATCTGAGCAGACATGGGGAGAAGTTGGAGGGAGGAAAGCGAGGTAACATGATAGAAATATAGCCCACATATTTTAAATTTATAACAAATTACACACACACACACACACACACACACACACACACACACACACACACCCACACTAGGAACCTGAGGGACTCTTGGGTACTTTGAAGACTTCTGGATGATTTCTCTGAAAAGCCGGATCTCCATAGCCAGAGTCCAGAGACAATGGGTCAGGCGAGGAAGCTGCCTCTTCCTCATTCCATGAAGAGGTTCTGGTAGGAAGTCTCATTTGAAAGAAAATGAAACATGGGCACACGTCTGCTGTCTGATAGCGGCTTGGAAAGCCCATCTTTAAAAACAGTGGATATGGTCAGAATAGGAATCAAGACAGGATGAAAGCCAAGGGAAGTAAACAGAGCAGAGAGACTTTAGGGCTGGGAAAGGTTTGGCAGAGCAGCTGCAGCAACGGCTGCAGTGTCTACACCCACTGCCACCTTTAAAAAAATTTTTTTTAATTAGATATTTTCTTCATTTACATTTCAAATGCTGTCCCGAAAGTCCCCTATACCCTCCCCCCGCCCTGCTTCCCAACCCACCCACTCCTGCTTCCTGGCCCTGGCTTTTCCCTGTACTGGGACATATGATCTTCGCATTACCAAGGGTCTTGCCTCCCATTGATGGCCGACTAGGCCATCCTCTGCTACATAGGCAACTAGAGGCTGGCTGTCTATTCGTCACCCAGGTTTCCTTCACATTGATGCAAAATAGGCTTTCCAGTGTTCCTTCAGTAATTTAATAAGTGGATGCCAGTTTCAACTAGTGGCAGGGGGATTCAGCCAGGGGCAGGAGGATTCAGCCAGGGGCAGGGGGATTTGATCTTGAGCTCTAGGGTATGGACTGGACTTTTTCAAAGTCTTTGCTCTGCCTCACTAGTCCTGAGAGTTGGAACTAGAGGTGCATTTTAATTTTAAAATGAGACGAGGCAGGAATGAGAATTGCTCAAAACATTAAGTTGAACCTAGAGTTAGGAGACTTTGTTGCCTTTAGTCTAAAGGCAAGCTTTATACATAAAATAATTCAACTGAGTTAACTTGTCTTCCATCTACTCCAGAACAGCTGACAACCCAGTGGTAAATAAGACACAGTTCCTGTCTGGAGGAGACCGAGGTGTAAATTTCATCCTGTCTGATATGAAAGTGGAATGGGGGATGGGGGATTGTAGGGTACAAGGATGGGGAAACTGAAGGATGGGTGAGAGCAAACGACAGAGGGAAATTCAACTAAATTTAAGTATGGGTAAACATAAATAAGGAAGCCTGCTACTCTGTAAGCTAATTAAATATAAAAGTAGATATAAAATAAAACATATTTTTCTCAGTAATGCCGAAAAGGGAATTATCAAAGGAGATGAAGAGAGTAGGCAACTAAAAAAAAAACTATTTTCCTAAGAAAATGCAAGCTTTTCTCTAGTTGAGGCCAGGGAAGGCTTTCAGAGGGGAGTGAGCCGAGTGAGAGGACCCCGTGTGGTGGTGGAAGTGGCTTGAGAGGTGACCTTGATGGTCTGGTGGGGTGACGTCACAGGGTGAGTCATAGTAGCTGGGCCCCATGGAGCTTGTTAACAAGGAAGCTGTTATTCTACAACCATTTGTATTTGTTCTGTGCATAACACAATTACACAGTTCAGCTCATGTTTAGAAAGGGGATTTAGGTCAGAAGGTACAGGAAGGCCTGGAGGATGACAGGGCTGGCAGGGATCTGGAAGGAGGCTAAGGAAGTAAAAGTTGATTAAATATATCCCTGATGAGATATTGTGATGACTCACAGGCTAAGACGGACAGACCAATGGAGCAGTTGGCCCTGGAATAGACCTGCAATGGCTGTGACTTCTAAGACTGGTTGTCCTGGCCTCTGGGACAGGCACCTTGGGTTATATTTGTTTTCTCTTTGCTGTGGCAAAATACTTGACCAGAAGCAACTTGAGGGAGGATGAGTTTATACCTGCTCATGGCTTGAGAGAATACAGTCCACTATGGCGAGGAAGACATGGCAGCAGGGGAAACATGAATCAGGAGTGGAAGGCTGGCTGACCACATTATATCTTCAGTCCAGAATCAGAGCGAACAGGAAATAGGACCAGGCTATGCAACCTCAGCCCACCTCTGCTGATCCACTTCCTCCAGGTAGGCTGCACATAGAGATTCAACAACCTTCCCAAACAGTCCCACTAGCTGAGGACCAAGTGTTCAAGCAGATGAGTGGATGGGAGACAGTTCACAGCCAGATCATAGTGGGTGTCCTTTGTCTAAATAACTTTAAACATCCCACAGTCTTTACATATTCTTAAAATTTCAATCTATTTAAAATATCCATCTCTTTTAAAATCCAAAGTCTTTTTACAATTAAAAGTCTCTTAAATGTGGGATCCACTAAAATAGTTTTTTCCTTCAAGAGGGAAAATATCAGGGCACAGTTACAATCAAAAGCAAAAATCAGTCTCCAACCATTCAATGTCTGGGATCCAACTCACAATCTTCTGGGCTCCTCCAAGGGCTTGGGTCACTTCTCCAGCCATGCCCTTTGTAGCACACACGTCGTCCTCTAGGCTCCAAATGCCTGTACTCCACTGCTGCTGCTGCTCTTGGTGGTTATTTCATGGTACTGGCATCTCCAAAACACTGCATGACCCCTTCAGTCCTGGGCCATCAATTGCAACTGAGGCTGCACCTTCACCAATGGCCTCTCACAGTGCTGAGCCTCAGCTGCTCTGCGTGACCCCTTCATGCCTTCAAAACCAGTACCACCTGGGTGACCCTTACATATTACCAAGTCTCGCTGCAGCAGGAGTACAACCTTGGTTATCTTTGGAACATAGCCTCTTTGTGCTTTCAGAAAACACTTCCCAGAAGATGTCACCTCAACGATGCTGGTCTCTTCTTAATCACCGCTAATTTCTTAGCTCCAGCTAACCAGCATCAATAGTCTCAGTAATGCAAAGTTTTTGCTTTAGTAGTTCTGGTATCTTGTTAATCACAGCTGATTCTTCATCCCCAGCTAACCAGAACCATAAAATCTTCACAATCCAAAATAGCAATGGCCCTGAAGAGAGTCTTTAATTTTCCCTCTGAAATTTCACAAGCCAGGCCTCCATCTTCTGCACTGTTCTCAACATCTCCCAAGCTCCTACACAACGTCTGACAGAGCACTTAACACTGATCTTCTAGCCCAAAGTTCCAAAGTCCTTCCACAGTCCTCCCCAAAACATGGTCAGGTTGTCACAGGAATACCCCACTCTGCTGGTATCAATTTGTCTTAGTCAGGGTTTCTATTCCTGCACAAACATCATGACCAAGAAGCAAGTTGGGGAGGAAAGGGTTTATTCGGCTTACACTTCCATACTGCTGTTCATCACCAAGGAAGTCAGGACTGAAACTCAAGCAGGTCAGGAAGCAGGAGCTGATGCAGAGACCATGGAGGGATGTTCCTTACTGGCTTGCTTCCCCTGGCTTGCTCAGCCTTCTCTCTTATAGAACCAAGACTACCAGCCCAGAGATGGTCCCACCCACAAGGGACCTTTTCCCCTTGATCACTAATTGAGAAAATGCCTTACAGCTGGATCTCATGGAGACATTTCCTCAACTGAAGCTCCTTTCTCTGTGGTAACTCCAGCTGTGTCAAGTTGACACAAAACTAGCCAGTACACATATAAAGAGACTGGAACTTGTGTTGCATCTCACATCTAAGTTAATAATATATATTGAGGTCACTTAAAACTTAAGCTTGTTGTCCTACTATGTACTCAGCCTGATTTTTTTTTTTTTTTTTTAAGCCTGCCTTTAAGAGAACAATGTAACACTGAACCTTGCTTGCCTGGATTTCAACTTTTACACCTAAGGTGACGCATAGCTGTAATCTTAAATTATGCACCCACCTGTGTCCCCAACCCACTGGTAATGCAATACGATTGCATAATAAATTCTGATAACAGAAGGTAGGTGAAAGCAGCCTTATAGATGATTATGGACACTCCTTATGTGCCTTTGTTTGTTTTCTGGGCCAGCTGGAAGAGACAGGCAGAGAGGGAGAGAATTTAAATCTGGCCTCACTCTTGGTTAAATTACTCCAAGGGGGAAGTGTTTCCTCTCTTCCCTTAATGTGACATCCACACATTTAAAGTACTCTGGGATGATTACTAGTGTACTTAATTAATGCAAGATTTCAACAACTGTTTGCGTATTTGTTCTTCCATGGTCATCCCAGTACTCTCCACAACAGCTAAGAGGCAGGAGCAACCTGGACGTCCAGCAGAAGAATGGATGAAGAAAGTGTGGTATTCTTACAGGGTTGTTAGTACAAGAGCCTGGGCCATGGATACCTGAGTGAACCAGGATTGACTACCACCCTTGACAGGCCAGACTCATAGTGAGAAGCGAAAAAGGAGAGTTGTTTGAAATGCCCACACTGGGAGAGCAACAAAGAGCTTCAGGGACCCCCACTCCCTGTTGGGGTCCTAATATTCTGTTAGGTTTAAATAGAGGGCAAGAGATGTGCATACCTCAGTAGTTCTGGCCAAGTCGTGGTCCCAGCAATCACCATCATCTTGGCCTCAGGCTCTGTCTAATACAAGTTGCAGATCTCTTTCTGGGTGACAATGTCCACCTCTGTCTAGTACCTGTCTCCCAGCCGTTTCCTTCTTCCAGCAGGAGTATCCAGTGTTCCTGGGTGTACGCTGGATCAGTTGTCTGGCAGCTAAAAGGAGTACAGATATTTGTTTGGAATATCTTTATTCCTGGAGAACAGATGAGTCATACGACTCCGACTGATGGAGAGAGGAAGTCCACTGGATATGACAATATGGGCGAACCTTGATGATGTTACCAGCTATGACTTCTGAAAGCTGACCAGGATGAGATTTTCCTCAGGTGAAAGCATGGCCAATGGGAACTGTGAGGAAGGTTGCTGAGCCTGGGGCTTGTCTGTTTTCCAAATGTCGCTCAGCCCGGGAACTAGGAGCTATGAGCCTAACTTATTACTAGTCAGATCTTGTCCTCAATGTCCCCATCACATCTCCCCATCTCCCAGAAAACTCTAGGGCTGACGAATGTTTTAGTTCTGTGAGTTAAAACCAAATTAAAAGATATTATTCTATTCTTCCACATTTCAGTCTTTTTCCCTATTTGCCTTCCTTAGAAATCTAGCAAACATGATGTTTTTGCAAGTAAACTCTGTGTTTACAGAATAACAGGAATGACACATCACGTGGCCTGATATTCACCCTGATTGTGTACTAATAACATACCAGGGTTGGAGCAGAAATAAGCACACCTGGGTAATGTTCTTTTCAATGGCCTAATGAGATGCATATCCCTAGGCACATTGCATCGCTTCTCTGTGCTCTAATTGCTGAACCATGAGGAAATTAGACAGGGTTCTAACACTGAGGACTGAAGAGTCCATAAGTTACACAACAACGAACACTAGTTTCTCACAAGCAGTGAAAACTCTTGCGTGTGACCTTGGAGACTTCAGCTTCTCTGTACAATAGGCTTTTGTCAATCTCTCTCTCTCTCTCTCTCTCTCTCTCTCTCTGTTTGTCTTTTGGGTTAGGTTGTATTTTTTTCAGCCATAAAGTGGATATCCCATCTGGCTCCAGAGGTTGACCCTGGCTGGCTTAAACCAACATATTCACTGTTTCTAAGGTGGGCACATGGCCCAGTGCAGGCTACTGAGAGGGGAGGAAGTGCTTTTGCTGGGTGAAGAACGAAGAAGGAAGAGAGACTTGGAATATCAGCTACCATGAGTAAACTTGAGAACATGCTGCCCAGACCTCTCAGAGTAGCTGAGGGGACTTCCTGGAGCTTCAAAAGGAGGCTGTTATCATGTAGAAGATTGCGAATTGATCCATTACTATCTCCTTGTATTAAGGTCAAATCTAAGTGGATTAAGGAACTCCACATAAAACCAGAGACACTGAAACTTATAGAGGAGAAAGTAGGGAAAAGCCTCGAAGATATGGGCACAGGGGAAAAATTCCTGAATAGAACAGCAATGGCTTGTGCTGTAAGATCGAGAATCGATAAATGGGACCTCATAAAATTGCAAAGCTTCTGCAAGGCAAAAGACACCGTCAATAAGACAAAAAGACCACCAACAGATTGGGAAAGGATCTTTACCTATCCCAAATCGGACAGGGGACTAATATCCAATATATATAAAGAACTCAAGAAGGTAGACTCCATAAAATCAAATAACCCCATTAAAAATTGGGGCTCAGAACTGAACAAAGATTTCTCACCCGAGGAATACCGAATGGCAGAGAAGCACCTGAAAAAATGTTCAACATCCTTAATCATCAGAGAAATGCAAATCAAAACAACCCTGAGATTCCATTTCACACCAGTCAGAATGGCTAAGATCAAAAATTCAGGTGACAGCAGATGCTGGCGAGGATGTGGAGAAAGAGGAACACTCCTCCATTGTTGGTGGGATTGCAAGCTTGTACAACCACTCTGGAAATCAGTCTGGTGGTTCCTCAGAAAATTGGACATAGTAGTACCGGAAGATCCAGCGATACCTCTTCTGGGCATATATCCAGAAGATGCCCCAACCGGTAAGAAGGACACATGCTCCACTATGTTCATAGCAGCCTTATTTATAATAGCCAGAAGCTGGAAAGAACCCAGATGCCCCTCAACAGAGGAATGGATACAGAAAATGTGGTACATTTACACAATGGAGTACTACTCAGCTATTAAAAAGAATGAATTTATGAAATTCCTAGCCAAATGGATGGACCTGGAGGGCATCATCCTGAGTGAGGTAACCCAATCACAAAGGAACTCTCACAATATGTACTCACTGATAAGTGGATATTAGCCCAGAAACTTAGGATATCCAAGATATAAGATATAATTTGCTAAACACATTAAACTCAAGAGAACGAAGACCAAAGTGTGGACACTTTGCCTCTTCTTAGAATAGGAAACAAAACACCCATGGAAAGAGTTACAGAGACAAAATTTGGAAGTGTGATGAAAGGATGGACCATCTAGTGATTGCCATATCCAGAGATCCATCCCATGATCAGCTTCCAAACGCTGACACCATTGCATACACTAGCAAGATTTTGCTGAAAGGACCCAGATATAGCTGTCTCTTGTGAGACTATGCCAGGGCCTAGCAAACACAGAAGTGGATGCTCACAGTCAGCTATTGAATGGACCACACGGCCCCCAATGGAGGAACTAGAGAAAGCACCCAAGGAACTAAAGGGAACTGCAACCCTATAGGTGGAACAACAATATGAACTAAGCAGTACCCCGGAGCTCTTGTCTCTAGCTGCATATGTATCAAAAGATGGCCTAGTTGTCCATCACTGCAAAGAGAGGCCCATTGAACTTGCAAACTTTATATGCCCCAGTACAGGGGAACTCCAGGGCCAAAAAGGGGGAGTGGGTGGTTAGGGGAGTGGGGGTGGGTGGGTATGGGGGACTTTTGGTATAGCATTGGAAATATAAATGAGCTAAATACCTAATAAAAAATGAAAAAAAAAAAAGGAGCTCATTATGGCCAATACCTTGGATTTGGACTTTTAGAATCTTGAGTTGTACCTAGCCGTTCCATGCTGGCTTCTGACTTATAGCACTTTTCAAGGGTGTTATGTTGAGCCATTACATTTATAACCATTTCTTTTTCAGCAAAAGGAGGCTCCCCTTCCCCCAGCTCTTCACTGGTTTATAGAGAATAATCCCAAAGAGCAAGTGGCTCATTACAGAAACGTTTTTGTAGTGACTTTACTATAGATGACTAGTCAGGAAGATATGCCTTCACATTTTATGGATATTTTCCTAAGGCTGCTGGCTCTATGGCCTAGATGAGTTTTGGCTATACCAATGTTATCAAAATTTAAGAACAAAAAGATTTGGATCATGGTGGTATTTTGTTTTTCCTTTCTTCTCTTAGTTAAATTGTCAAGAGCTCTGGACTAACCTGGCAGTGAGGACACATTCATGAGTCATGTTTGAAATATGTCAGACTTTAGTTGTTGGCTGTGGGAAATAGACAACTGACTCACCTTGTCAGCCTTGAGGCTGTCCTTGAAACTTGGGGATGGGCCATGTAATGTGCAATTCAACTTCTTTCCATGTTCTCCATCCCTGGTCCTTCCTTAATCCTTACCTTCTTTTGAAGATATTGTTTTAAAGAACAACATTGAAAATAAACCAAAGAGAGGTAACAGAGAAATATTTTAAAGATAATTATTGGCTCCTTTCATGAATGTGCTTGTCTATACAGCTACAACTTGGTACTATCAAGAGCACAGGCCAGACTCACACAGGACAGCTTCTTATTTTTGTTTATCTGCCTGTTGTCTTTCGTTGACAGCGAGGGTGTGGTTCCTTCAGGAAGTGGGATTGCTCTGGAGCATTTTATAAGAACAGTGAAGTAATCATTCCACAGTGACTGATCCTTCCAAGGGAGAATGGGAACAGGAGGGTAGGAATGTGTACTCTTTAAGGTAGGGCACGTGAGTGACAGCCTTCATTGCTGTGGCCTGTGGCTAGCTTTCTTCAACAGAGCATGTAGATACATTCATGGATACTTTGTAGAATGGAAAAAAAAAAAAAAAAAACCAATGGCTAAATTGGGGTGGTTACCATGGCGTACAGGTCCCATGCTGGGGTCAGCAGTCAGAGACCACATGTTTGATTTGGGGGACTGTTAAAGATGCTTGTTTGTTTGCTGTTGTTTTTAAATCAATTGAATTTTACTAGTCGTTTACCAAAACACTCAGATGAAAGGCAATCTTATGTGGTTGAATTTGGCCAGAGTCATACACATTTTTACCAAGCTAGTTACAATATTTCCCCCCATAAAGTCCGATGGAATTCTAATGTTTCACTTGGGAGTCCTGTTTGAATCCTTAATGCAGATGTGTGTTTTTGTCTTAACTTCCCATCAACACAATTGTTGACTTCAGAAAGACAATCATTCTAGAAGCTTCCTGGAATTTCACCCATTTTTTTTTAAAACCAAGAAAAACATTATTTTGTAGTGTTATGCAATACAGCAGCTGTTGGTGTCTTTTACACGTGTTGGCAGTTTTCTAGCTTTCTGTTTTCTAATGGAGGTTAAAACCTAGAGGGACCGGTCATTTTACTTTCATGTTAGAATCTCTTCTCTTTGGGAAGGATCTAACTTAACCCAACAAGTTAAGAGGTATTAGAGACTGGTTGTAGATGAATAGAGGTGATATTGATGTTATTGATTGCCAGGCATAGGAAGGAGGGTGTGGGGAATTGAGATAATCAAATATCATTCTTATTTTGTAATACAGAGAGGAGGAGGAATCTCCAGTAATGAGCTTAGTTTTCAATGTCCACTGGCCACAAATGAACAATCAATCAATAATAAGCGACACTCAGAGTCCTCATGCCAAAGCTACTATGTTTATATTTGTTCTTCTTTTCATGTGTTTGTGTGTATGGTACACATGCACGCATGTGTGTGCATCAGTGTGTGCATGTATGTGGATGTATGGATGTGCACTGTATGCATGTGGAGGCTGGAGGTTGAGGTCTGGAATCTTCCTGGATTGCCTTTTCACCTTTGAAGCAGGATCTCTCTGTCAAATCCAGCACTCCTCTCTCCATTTAGTCTCCTTAGCTATCTTGCTCTGAGGACGGCTGTCTCTCACTACTTCTGAGACTGGAATTACAGGGAGCCACAATGGCTACCTGGACTTTTTGTGGGTTCTGGACATCTGACCTCCAGTCCTCTTGCTTGCACACCAGCACTTTTAACTGCTAAACCATCTCTCTAGCCCTCTTAAAGCCTTTTAAGTCCAAGTAAATTGTTACCACAAAGCCTCAATGACTAATCTTAATGCATTGGACTGATTATAGTTCAACATCATTGTTTAGTCCACAGATATTTTTACATTCCTAATTACCCTGCTGTCTTTGTAGTAAGCAGAGGGAAGGTTGTTATGTGGGGCTCAGATTTAGAGGATCTTTTTTGCAATGAAGTTTGGTAGGCATTTTGAGAAAGGCTTTTTGGAAAGTCTTGGGCCATCTAGGAGATTTCTGAAGCTTTACCAGAGATGCTTTCCCCATTTCTTTCTTGTGTCTAGTTCCTCAGTCTTTTTGAGACTGAGTTGCCTAGATTAGCAGTTTGCATGCCGTTTGAGGAGTGTAAGGACAACGTAGATGCCCCTTCCTGGTTACATCACTTTAATGTAATTAACAAATGCATTTATAAATGCTCTGTGGAGATAGAACTGACAAATGAAATGAGAATAATTAAATATTTGTTTATTTTTTTCTAGCTAGGAATGAATAGGGGATTGATTATGATATAAATATTTCTCTGAATGTATATGTGAATTGGACATAATCATCATGAAACTATGTGTCTCTAATTATGCTTCTAATTCTCATTTTATTTCAGCCTTTCCATCTTCCCCTTTATTTACTTTTCCTTTAGATTTTCTGGAATCAAAGAGTAACGGTAACGTTGGGCATAGTCTTCTTACTAATGGAAAGAGTGCCTTTATTTTCAGCCAGACTGGACATACTACTTGTCTTTAGGTGGATATTCCCCTAGCTTCCTCCAGCTATTTTAGAATATAGAATGTGGAATGGATTTTGGACTTTATGGAAGCATAGTAACTTCTATTAATGATGGGCAAAACAAAATGAAGGCAAAGTCATGAATGGGGAAAGATGTTGATAATGTAAAGGAGGTATTAATAAAACATAACCCACCAAAACATTATCAATTATGAAAACTTCCCAAGTGCATTCTGAACATAAATCACAAGAACACATTGAGAAATTAGATCTACAACCCAGTAGGCAAAGACAGGATATTTAAGATGCTAAATTACATATAAAATTAACAAAACCACGGTTCGAATCATTTTTTATTCTGAGAAATAGATCCAACTTGGTTATGATCCATTATTTTTTAAAAGTAATAGGAATTACAATAGATAATATTGTTTAGATTTTTCTACTTGTGATAATTCTTTTATACTTTGTTTGTTAAGATTTTTAAGTCTCAGGAACATCTTAGCTCCAAAAAATGAATTGATAAAGTATCTCTGTAATTCCAGATGATACAAGCAGGGGAGGCATTACTGACTTTTAAAAACTCAAAAGGACCTGATGGGCTTGGAAATTTTTAAGGATGCTTCTTGGTGGGCAGTATAGAGGCTGTTTTGTGACTTTTGTTTTAGTATCAAGTCTTAATTGAAGATCAATCCTCAATGAATAAAAAAGCATTAACGATTGGGTTGGAGCTTGGAGAATCAGGTGCCTTATTCTACTTTCTTTCTGTTACTATAATGAAATGCCCGAGACAAGTTTCATCAGCTAAGATGTCTAAAAGCATAATGCTGATATGTCCTCCTCTGTCGAGGACCTCCTTGTGATGTCACTCTTGCTGAGGTCAGGTTACAGAGCATGCATATTAGCTTGAGCCATTCCTTTTCTTATTACAAAGGCATTATCCACACATATGAACTCACAGAGACTGTGGCAGCGTGCATAGGGCCTGTACAGGTTCAAGCCAGATGGGGCCTCTGTGCTTCAACAGACAACTACCTGCAAAGGAAAGATTAGTTTTCTCTAATGGGGCCTCACAGGCAGATAGACCACACTTAAAGGTAGGATCCCTGACCAGCAACAGATGGGCAGCCTAAAAACAACTCATTGGTATTTTTGTAGATTGTTTTGATCTTATATTGCTTTGTTCGGAGATTTTTTTTCACTCTCTTACTTGTGTTTTGTCTGTATATTACGGTTTCTGATTTTGTGTATTTATTTATTTCTGTGTGTGCCTTTTCTTTTTCTTACTTTTTATTTGCCTGTTTGTTTTCTAAATATATATAGAGGACGAAGCTGTGGAGTTGGGAGGGCAGGGAGGAGGTGGGGAAAGGTCTGTCTGGGTGGAGAGGGAGGAGAAACTGAGATCAGAATATATTCTATGAAAAAATACTTTCAATAAGAAATAAGGTCCTAATGTTACTGTAGAGGCCTCACTCTCATGAGCTCATCTAATCACAAACACTTCTCAAAGACCACACCTCTTCAAACCACTGACATTGACATTTGGAAATTAGGTTTCCAATACACGGATTTTGTGAGAGACAGTCAAACCAGAGTGCCAAGATGAAATAATCCCACCTCTCCATCATGTTTCCTATGCCCTAGCTGTTAGGTTTTTTTTTTTTTTTTGCCTGTCATTTGTTTCTTTTTCTTAACAGTGGAAAGAATCCCACTTTTTCTTTTTCCTTTCTTTAACTTTTCCTTGCCTGAGAGATATAAGAAGTGAATGAAATGCTACTTAGCTAACACCTAACTAAAACAACCAGGAATTTAAAAAAATGTGGATGTGATTCTCACAGATACTCCACGTGTGCTAGGTGGAGCAGCGTTATGGCGGAGCCTCTCTCACCTTTGAAGTGGAAATCATTACTGATAGGTTAAGTTCTCTGTCGCCCATGAAATGAGCCAATGTAAACCAGATTAGATTATATTAAAGGCAGGTTTATAGGGAAGTTGCACTTGGGCGAGTTCCCCGGCCCTAAGTACTGAGGTCAGGGAAGTTGCCACGGAGAATGGGGGTGGGGTGGGAAGGGAGAGAGAAAGAGAAAGGAGCACCGGGCGGGGGGGGGGGGGGGGAGAGTCTGGATTATATAGGGAGGAGTCTATGGGGGAATGGCAGCCCAGCCCCCCCCCCCCCCCCCCGCGCTGAAAAGTTGGGGGCAGGGTATGCCAGGTAGGGGGCTGAGGGATGCTGGAGGCCAGGTCTGCTTTGGTATGTAAAATACTCACCTCA
Organism: Mus musculus; assembly: GCF_000001635.26. Taxonomy (NCBI): domain Eukaryota; kingdom Metazoa; phylum Chordata; class Mammalia; order Rodentia; family Muridae; genus Mus; species Mus musculus. The sequence goes on along the minus strand of NC_000069.6, from coordinate 152,043,320 downwards.
GTCCCTTGTCAGGTTGGAAACCGACAGGAATATTTGCTGAGACTTTATCTGAGACTCAGTCAATACTAGTGACAGCAATCAAACAGCTGTTTATGTTATTATCTTTTAATAAACATTGAGCATGTGTGCTTATAGCAACTCCCCTGCCTGAAGACTGGATTCCAGAATGAATACATTGAGGCCGGCACACATAGTCTAGTTCTGCCTTTCTCTGTCAGCCCTGTTGTGTGAATGCTGTGAGCCCCAGGACTCTTGTCACAGTCTTCAGTGCTTCCTCTAATGTTAGAAGTCTCACCCCTGATGATTAAGGATGCTGAACATTTTTTCAGGTGTTTCTCAGCCATTCGGAATTCCTCAGGTGAGAATTCTTTGTTTAGCTCTGAGCCCCATTTTTTAATGGGGTTATTTGATTTTCTGGAGTCCACCTTCTTGAGTTCTTTATATATATTGGGTATTAGTCCTCTATCTGATTTAGGATAGGTAAAGATCCTTTCCCAATCTGTTGGTGGCCTTGTTGTCTTATTGACGGTGTCTTTTGCCTTACAGAAGCTTTGGAGTTTCATGAGGTCCCATTTGTCAATTCTCGATCTTACAGAACAAGCCATTGCTGTTCTGTTCAGGAATTTTTCCCCTGTGCCAATATCTTCGAGGCTTTTCCCCACTTTCTCCTCTATAAGTTTCAGTGTCTCTGGTTTTATGTGGAGCTCCTTGATCCACTTAGATTTGACCTTAGTACAAGGAGATAAGGATCAATTCACATTCTTCTACATGATAACCACCAGTTGTGCCAGCACATTTGTTGAAAATGCTGTCTTTTTTCCACTGGATGGTTTTAGCTCCCTTGTCGAAGATCAAGTGACCATAGGTGTGTGGGTTCATTTCTGGATCTTCAAGTCTATTCCATTGGTCTACTTGTCTGTCGCTATACCAGTACCATGCCGTTTTTATCACAATTGCTCTGTAGTAAAGCTTTAGGTCAGGCATGGTGATTCCACCAGAGGTTCTTTTATCCTTGAGAAGACTTTTTGCTATCCTAGGTTTTTTATTATTCCAGATGAATTTGCAGATTGCTCTTTCTAATTCGTTGAAGAATTGAGTTGGAATTTTGATGGGGATTGCATTGAATCTGTAGATTGCTTTTGGCAAGATAGCCATTTTTACAATGTTGATCCTGCCAATCCATGAGCATGGGAGATCTTTCCATCTTCTGAGATCTTCTTTAATTTCTTTCTTCAGAGACTTGAAGTTCTTATCATACAGATCTTTCACTTCCTTAGTTAGAGTCACACCAGGGTATTTTATATTATTTGTGACTATTGAGAAGGGTGTTGTTTTCAACACTCCAGACCCTGGAGCTCTTGACTCTAGCTGCATATATATCAAAAGATGGTGTAGTTGGCCATCACTGGAAAGAGAGGCCCATTGGACTTGCAAACTTTATATGCCCCAGTACAGGGGAACGCCAGGGCCAAAAAGTGGGAGTGGGTGGGTAGGGGAGTGGGGGGGGGGAGGGAAGGTAGGGGGGGCTTTTAGGATAGCATTGGAAATGTAAATGAGGAAAATACCTAATATCTATCTATCTATCTATCTATCTATCTATCTATCTATCTATCTATCTATCTATCTATCTATAAGTCTCACCCCACCCTAGCAGAATTTTCTCCTGGAGCACTGAGCCTGGTGGGGATACATACAGGCTGTGTGATGAAAAGCAAGTAATGAGTGCAGGAAAAGTGTGCCTGAGCTCCAGCAACCAGTGTGGCTTGTAGCAGGTGTGTGGCACAGCCATGTCACCTACTCTGAGCTTTTCTTCCTGTAGGGCTCAGCCCTACCTGCGTCCTTCTGCTTTTGCCTACACCTCCACATACACTTCCTCAGCATCCTGCTCATGTTCAGGGACTGCTGTAGGAAGAGTGTCCATTAAACATTTGTGGATGGACTCTGGAATTGAACTCTTGGGTGCAGCTTGCTTTTAGGGGAAAGAATCCTGGAATGTTCATATGTATTTCCAGCAATAGAAGCTCTATTCCCCAATCCCGAAGAATCTCCTGTATTTTTCCCAGGTTGGCACGACTTCTTTTGGGCTTGGTGGAAGTCATACACCCATGGAAGAGACTTTGGCTGCCTTTGAATAGATGTTGGAGCAGTGCTAGTCAATTTTGGCATGAATACAGTTGCATGTGCAATAGTTTATTCTCATAATTTGGAGTTTCCTGCATGACCGTGCTCCTAAGGTGCACACATCCCTCAATCATTGCCTCACAGTACTGAGTGTGGTCAAACTTTGACCCTTTTAATGTCTCGGCAACACCCAGGAGTTTGGGAAATAAATCTATTCAATTCATTACTGTCATTTCACAACGTTAAGAGTTTGCAATTCTTCAAACATTAGCCCGTGGTGGGCAGGGTTTAGGATTATGTTACTGGTTTATACTCATAAAGAGCATCCCTAATTTTCTTTTCTCTGAGTATGAATTTTTCAGCAATGATGCGGCCCAGGCTAGTTCAAGTTAGTCAGTATTTCCTAGGAGCTCTCTTGCTGAGGTTTGACTCAGCAGGTTTTCTGATGGATTATGGGAACAACATCTGTGCATTTTTATGTTCGTAGTAGGCAGTCAAATGCTGGCACATCTGCCAACCATATTTTTGTCTCTTATACTCTTTGTCCTTTATAATCTGCTTTGAGTCTCATCTTTTGTCCTAGATTGCACATTTTGGGTTTCAGTGACATAGAACTTCATACACCCTTGGGTGTGTCAGGCACAGAGTCCTGCTGAAATTATCACTCAGAAGATATAAGCTATGTAGTCTGGTCTTGTAGCTTTATTTGTATGGAAATCACACTGTTGATAGAGGGATGCTCTCTGATGGAGCTTGGGCCGGCATCCCTAGACTCCTCTGACTTTCTCCTCCCTTCTGCTAACTTGTTAAGTTTTCTGTGATAACAGAATCCAGAATCACTCGGGAGATGAGCCCCTGAGATTGTCATTGTGGGATTACCTTAGTTAGGTTAATTGATAAGAGAATCCATCTTAATTGTGGGCAAGACCATTTTGTGGGCTAGATCCTGGACTGAATGAAAAGGAGAGACGGAGCTGTGCACAGGTCTTAATTTCTCTCTGTTCCCCGTGGTAGATGCAGTATGTTGAGCCTCTTTCCTGCTGCCTTGATTGTCCTACATAATGGGCTATATCTTTAACTGTGAGCCCAAATAAACCCTTCTGCAATTGCTTTTGATAAAGAATTTCTTTGATGAGGAATATTTCATCACAGCAATAGGAAAAGAAACTAAGACATCTTCCCCCAAGGATGGCCATAAATACATTGTTTCCTTTCCTTCACCTTTATAGCCACAATTTGGTCCAAGATGCCTTTATCTCCACTGAGATTATTGCAGTGACCCAACTGATCTCTCTCTTCATATGTTTGTTTCACAGTGTACCAGCATTTATCATCTTGTGTATACATGTGTGTATGCATATATGCATGTGTGTGTATACATGTGTGTATGCATGTGTGTATGTGTGTGTCTGCAGATAGGTGTGTACAAGTCTGTGTGTGAAGACCAGAGACAGCATCAGCAATCATTTCTCAAGTGCTATTCTGTCTTCTCTTAATGAGATCACTTAGACAACAGTGTGAGCACACAAGATGATGAATGCTGGTACACTATGAGCGTGAGCACACAAAATGATGTATGCTGGTACACCGTGAGTGTGAGCACACAAGATGAAGAATGCTAGTACACTGTGATTGTGAGCACACAAGATGATGTATGCTGGTACACTGTGAGTGTGAGCACACAAGATGACAAATGCTGGTACACTGTGAGTGTGAGCACACAAGATGATGAATGCTGTGATTGTGAGCACACAAGATAATGTATGCTGGTACACTGCGAGTGTGATTTTGTGTGCTCACGCTCATAGTGTACCAGCATTCATCATCTTGTGTGCTCACACTGTTGTCTAAGTGATCTCATTAAGAGAAGACAGAATAGCACTTGAGAAATGATTGCTGATGCTGTCTCTGGTCTTCACACACAGACTTGTACACACCTATCTGCAGACACACACATACACATACACACATGCATACACACATGTATACACACACATGCATATATGCATACACACAAGTATACACACCCCACCCCCACATCCATCACGTGCATGTGCACGCTTCCCTACATACATACACACATGCATGCATGCACACACATCCACCCCACAAATGCACACTCACCCACACCCACCCATACCCACTCACACATACACACCCACACAAGCACATCCCCCATATGCATGTTTACCCCCCCCCCCACATACACACACGCACTCATACACACTCACACACATACTCACACACACACCAAATCAGCAGCCTCATTCCCCTTCAGCAGTGGCACTTCAGTGTTCTCAGGGCTCACAGCCTTTAGCTCTTGTCCGTCCCAGCATGCTTCACAGCTTCACCTCAGCTTTCTTGCAGTTGCTGTGCTCTTGGTTCTATGTTTTAATTGCCTTCATGATTCAATTTATTATTTATGGCTTTATCATGCTTTTAGCTCTCTTTATGGGATCCTTCTCTTGTTCTGATAAACACACGGACATAATTATTATTATTATTTTTTTGGTTTGAAAAATTACTTTTCTTTTTTTCTTTTTTTAATATATATTTTTATTAGATATTTTCTTTATATACATTTCAAATGCTATCCTGAAAGTTCCCTACACCCTCCCTCTGCCCTGTTCCCCTACCCACTCACTCCCACTTCTTGGCCCTGGCATTCCCCTGTACTGGGGCATATAAGGTTTGCAAGACCAAGGGGCCTCTCTTCCCAGTGATGGCCAACTAGGCCATCTTCTGCTACATATGCAGCTAGAGATACGAGCTTTGGGGGTACTGGTTAGTTCATATTGTTGTTCCACCTATAGGGTTGCAGACCCCTTCAGCTCCTTGGGTGCTTTCTCTAGCTTCTCCATTTGGGGCCCTGTGTTCCATTTTATAGATGACTGTGAGCATCCACTTCTGTATTTGCCAGGCACTGGCATAGCCTCATATGAGACAGCTATAACAGGGTCCCTTCAGCAAAGTCTTTCTGGCATATGCAATAGTGTCTGGGTTTGGTGGCTGATTATGGGATGGATCCCCGGGTGGGGTATTCTCTGGATAGTCCATCTCCAAACTTTGTCTCTGTAACTCCTTCCATGGGTATTTTGTTCCCAATTCTAAGGAGGAATGAAGTATCCACCCATTGGTCTTCCCTCTTCTTGATTTTCTTGTGTTTTACAAATTGTATCTTGGGTGTTCTATGTTTCTGGGCTAATATCCACTTATCAGTGAGTGCATATCTAATAACTTCTATTGTGATTGGGTTACCTCACTAAGGATGATATCCTCCAGATACATTCATTTGTCCAAGAATTTCATAAATCCATTGTTTTTAATAGCTGAGTAGTACTCCATTGTGTAAATGTACCACATTTTCTGTATCCATTCTTCTGTTGAGGGACATCTGGGTTCTTTCCAGCTAAGTGACCCCAAAAATTCCACAAGAGAACTCCTAAACCTGATAAACAGCTTCAGTGCAGTAGCTGGATATAACATTAACTCAAATAAATCAATCACCTTTCTCTACACAAATGATAGATGGACTGAGAAAGAAATTAGAGAAACAACACCCTTCACAATAGTCACAAATAATATAAAATACCTTGGTGTGACTCTAACTAAGGAAGTGAAAGATCTGTATGATAAGAACTTCAGTCTCTGAAGAAAGAAACTGAAGAATATCCCAGAAGATGGAAAGATCTCCCATGCTCATGGATTGGCCGAAAGCAATCCACATATTCAATGCAATCCCCATCAAAATCCCAACTCAATTCTTCACTGAGATAGAAAGGGCAATTTGCAAATTCATCTGGAAAAATAAAAAAACCTAGGATAGCAAAAACTATTTTCAACAATAAAAGAACCTCTGGTAGAATCACCATGCCTGACATTAAGATGTACTACAGAGTAATTGTGATAAGAACTGCATGGTACTGGTACAGTGACATTGGTAGATCAATGGAATAGAATTGAAGACCCAGAAATGAATCCCCACATGGTATGGTCACTTGATCTTTGACAAGGGAGCTAAAACCATCCAGTGGAAAAAAGACAGCACTTTCAACAACTGGTGCTGGCACAACTGGCGGTTATCATGTAGAAGAATGCAAATCGATCCATTCTTATCTCCTTGTACAAAGTTCAAGTCTAAATGGACATAATTATTAAGAAGTGCTCAGCAGGTTTAAGTTCATGTGACCTAACCGAAGGAATCTGGGAAAGTTCAGTGACCTAGAAGACGCTGCCTTTAAACAGTAGAGCATTTCTATGGAATCTTCTGCATCTGAGATTCTCTCTTCCATCTCTTGTATTCTGATGCTGATGCTCGCATCTATGGTTCCTGATTTCTTTCCTAGGGTTTCTATCTCCAGAGTTGTCTACCTTTGGGTTTTCTTTATTGTTTCTACTTCCATTTTTAGTTCTTGGATGGTTTTGTTCAATTCCATCACCTGTTTGGGTGTGTTTTCCTAGAATTCTTTAAGGGATTTTTGTGTTCCTTAAGGGCTTCTACTTGTTTGGCAGAGTTTTCCTGTAATTCTTTAAGGGCTTCCACCTGTTTTGCAGTGTTCTCCTGTATTTCTTTAAGTGAATTATTAATGCCCTTCTTAAAATGCCCACCATCATGAGATATGATTTTAAATCGGAGTCTTGCTTTTTGGGTGTGTTGGGGTGTCCAGGACTCGCTGAGGTGGGAGTGCTGGGTTCTGATGATGGTGAGTGGTCTTGGTCTCTGTTAGTAAGATTCTTACATTTGCCTTTTGCCATCTGGTAATCTCTGGAGTTAGTTGTTATAGTTGTCTCTGGCTGGAGATAAAGTTTGGAGCTGAGATGAAAGGATGGACCATCCAGAGACTGCCCCACCCGGGGTCAATCCCATAATCAGTCACCAAATGTAGACACTATTGCATATGTCACGAAGATTTTGCTGAAAGGACCCTGATATAGCTGTCTCTTGTGAGGTTATGCCAGTGCCTGGCAAATACAGAAGTGGATGCTCACAGTCAGCTATTGGATAGAACACAGGGCCCCCAATGGAGGAGCTAGAGAAAGTACCCAAGGAACTGAAGGGGTCTGCAACCCTATAGGTGGAACAACAATATGAACTAACCAGTACCCCCCAGAGCTCATATCTCTAGCTGCATATGTAGCAGAAGATGGCCTAGTTGGCCATCATTGGGAAGAGAGGCCCCTTGGTATTGCAAACTTTATATGCCCCAGTACAGGGGAATGCCAGGGCCAAGAAATGGGAGTGGGTGGGTAGGGGAGCAGGGCAGGGGGAGGATATAGGAGACTTTCAGGATAACGTTTGAAATGTAAATGAAGAAATATCTAAAAAAAATTTGAAAAAAAGATTGAAAAAAAAAAAAAGGTAGAGCATCCCTCAAGCAAGGCTTCGAAGAATTCTAAATGTTTTTCTCTCTTTCATTGTAAGCAATGTGGAAAACAGACGAGCTAGAGACACTGTCTGTCACTACTACCAGCTGCTTGCTTAAAAAAAATTGGTATCTAGCAAATAAACATGGCCTTGAATGTGCACAGAAGATGGCCTTGAACTGTGCGGTGTCCTCAGCCTCCTTGGCAGTTGGCTGGCAGTTACTCTGGAGGGAAAGGCAGATCCTGTTGTTCTTAGTCCCTGTTTGTGACCTGCTGTCCCCTGCTCATATCCTGGCTGCTGTTGTATGCTGATGCATTAATGTCTTGCCTCTGTGTGGGCTGCGGTAAGTGTACACTCCCATCATTTTGGTGAAGAATGTGGCTACTTTTTACCCTTGTCTGAAAAGTCTGCCTGACGGTAAGGTGAAGAGACTTGGATTAATTGCATTAATTGCATTGACAGAGGAAGTTTCAAAAAAGCCCAGCAGAGACTTTGTTCTCTGGTTAAGTCTCACAAAGAGAAGTTTGAACAAGCATAGCAAGCTTAGAAAGGCAAAATATAAAGTATATGGTTCGAGTATTAAAGGCATACCAGGAAGTGAAATGAAGCAAAATCCTGTGTTCTAGGAAATAACAGATTAAGGGAGTGGGACCTTGGGGCAAGACCCTACCCAGCTGAATTTAGAACCAGGCATGGTGGTACACACCTTTAATCCCATGAGACAGGCATTCTGATATGTAGCATTTGAAATCGTTTCCAGTTTTCTCTTTAGTATCTTGTAGGTAGAAACACTCGTGACATCCACAATGTTCATAAAATGTGAATGTTACTTTTCAAGTTCTTATTTTTTCTTAAAAGGAAAAGGCCTCCCTGTGGGCACTTCGTGTCTTTTACTCCGGTGTCTATGCTATAAGTGTGGCTGGCACTGGTGTGCTCTAGCTGCTGCCACCTACAGAACCAAGGGAGCAAAGGCAGGGAAGCCCGACGATCATGTTCTTTTATGAACAGCCGTATCACATTCATATTTGCAGTTAAAGATTTCGTTTTGGTGGAACAACATTATGAACTAACCAGTACCCCGGAGCTCTTGACTCTAGCTGCATATGTATCAAAAGATGGCCTAGTCGGCCATCACTGGAAAGAGAGGCCCATTGGACATGCAAACTTTATATGCCCCAGTACAGGGGAACGCCAGGGCCAAAAAGGGGGAGTGGGTGGGTAGGGGAGTGGGGAGGTGGGTATGGGGGACTTTTGGTATAGCATTGGAAATGTAAATGAGGAAAATACCTAATAAAAAATTAAAAAAGAAAGAAAAAAAGATTTAGTTTTAAATTATTTTATCTACTTGAAAAGATTCATTTAAATTATTTAAATGTAGTTATGTGTGCAGTGGTTGCAGAGGCCAGAAGAGGGAGTCAAATCCCTTGGCACTGGAGTCCCAGGTGGTTGTAAGCCTCGTCATGTCTGTGCCTGGCACTGAACTTGGATCATCTGGGAGAAGATGCATATTCTTACCCATGATGCATCTCTCCAGTCCCCTATACTCGTATTTTTATTATTCTTTATAATTACATAATAGTTAATGAGTAAAGCCAATTAAAATGCTATCTTATAGCGCACTGTGGAAGCTTCCCGTTTCTTACTATTTTGGGTGTACACCTCCGCTTTTGTCAATGCCTGTCCTGCAGGAGCTTCTGAGGTGTAGATGTGTTTCTACTACGATTGACTGTAATACTAACAGCTAAGTTTTTTTAAAAAAACTTTCTTTAAGTTTAATTTTTTTCTGTGTGATTATTTTGCCTGCATGTACATCTGCGCATCGTGTGTATGTCTGGTGCCTGAGGAGGCTCTGGAACAGGAGTGGCAGACAGCTGTGAACAGCCATGTGAGCGCTGGGAATTGAACTCTGTCCTCTGGAAGAACAGAGCCGTCTCTGTAGTCCTGTGTTTTTCTCCTTCCTAGAGAAGATCCTTAGACCTCTCATAGGCAGGATAATGACCCCAAGGGAACTTTGAACATGTTACCCTATTTAGGAAAGAGTCAGAGGCAGATATTTGCACCCAACCAATGGACAGAAGCAGCTGACCCCTGTGGTTGAATTAGGGAAGGCTGAAAGAAGCTGAGGAGAAGGGCCACCCTGTAGGTGGACCAGCAGTCTCAATTAATTTGGACCCCTGAGATCTCACAAACAGTGGACCACCAAACAGACAGCATACACCAGTTGATATCAGGACCCCAACACACATACAGTAGAGGATTTCAAGGTCTGTGTTCATTCAGGGATGATGCACCTAACCCTCAAGAGACTGGAGACCCCAGGGAGTTTAGAGGGTCAGGTGGGGTGGGGAGGAGGTGTGGGATGTGGAGCAGATGGAGGGTGGGTGGGTGGGGCAGGAAATGGAATATGGAGTGTAAAAAATAAATTAAAAATAAAATAAAATAAAAAATAATGTTAAAATAAATTCCCATATGGTCACTAAGAAAGAAAAAGAAAAAGAAAAAGAAAAAAAAAAGAAAAAGAAAAAGAAAAAGAAAAAAAAAAAAAAGGAAACCTGTGGACATGTTGTCTCACCTAGAAAAAGATTTGCCAATGTGATTATGGTGGGGGGCAGGTATCTTGGAGTATTTGGGTGCCCCAGTCTAACCAGATGGTTTCTCTAGGACAGAGGTGGAGGCTGAGAGTGAGTCACAGGAGGTTCCGGTAATGTGCTGCCTTTGCTAGGAGCAGACAGGAGCTCTGCATCTTGGAGGCCTCTGGAGACTGGAGAAGCAAGGGCAGATCCTAAGTAAGCCTTTAGAATCCATACAAGCCTGCTGAAACCTTGATGTTAGCATCACCCTGTTTTGGATTTCTCCAGCACTGCAAGATAACACAGCAGTGCTGTTTGCAGCCACAGCTTTGTAGTTGTGCATTAAAGCAGCAGAAGAAAACCAGAACCCGGAGGCACTAAAAAAAAAAATGACTTGAAGCTCTCAAGAGAGTTTAATGATAGCTTTTCTAGAGAGTACTGACGTTTCAAAATGACTTTTGGGCTCAATAAAGCATCTGAGGGTTTACTCACCCAGAAGCCACCATGACTGATTCATTGATGGGTGGAATTTCCCACCACTTAAGCTTCCTCCCATGTTCTCTGGTCACTTTGCTTCCTGGTCCCTTGTCCTGACCTGCTTATGAGCTTGTCTGTCCAATGATATTGTCAAAGAAGCTTGGGACCGTGAGCTGCTTTTCTACCTGGTTTAGAGTGTCAACAGATGAACTTGAACTTCTAGACCAGGCCAACAAACGCATGGCTATGACCTGACATACGGATTAGACCTCGATTCCTAGCACCTTATAAAGTGCGTGTGGTTGTGCAATCTTGTATTACTAGCACCAAAGCGCATCTTCAGTTACAGAGTGAAATTAGCCAAGCCTGGGCTGCCTGAGATCATAACAAAGGAGGAGGATGGGAGAAGGAGGGGGAGGAGAGGAGGGAGATGAGGAGGAGGGGGGAGGGAGAGGAGGAGGATGGGGGAGGAGGAAGAGGAAAGGAGGAGAAGGAGAAGGAGGGGGAAGGAGGAGGAGGAGGAGGAGGAGAAGGAGGAAGACGAGGGGGAAGGAGGAGGAGGAGGGGACAAATGGCTCACATTCTCAAGGAGTTCATAGTGTAGTGTATTAAAACAGTGGAGACAGAGACTGGTTTACAATATGGAAAGGGCAGAGGTGGACATACACACCCCTGAGGGTTTGCTGGAGTCATGGGGGATGCAGCAGCCTTTTAAAAGGAGATGTCTGATCTGACACAGAATGACTTTTCTAGGAGTGGCAGTGAGACGGGAATGGAAGAAATGATGCGCTGTGACAGAGTTTCGGAAGACTAAGGGATAACTTGATCAAAAGCATAAGGACAGTACTTAGGAGACAGCGACAGATGCTGTCTGTGCATTCAAGGCCAGCTTCGCTACAGAGTGAGCACCAGGACAGAAAGGGCTATGTAGGGAAACTGTATTTTGAGAATCAGAAAACAAAGATAGGGAAACAAAGGTACGGTTGAGCAACAAGTGGTTAAAGGTTCCTGGGGTTTTGAGAGCAGCGCGATGGGGAGGAAAAGAATGGAGAGAGAGGCAGTGCCACCCATCGGAGAAGCTTGGAGTTCTAGACAGGATCTTCCACGCTGGCTGTCTGCCTGTCCATCTCTAGAACGTGTAAGCCTCATCTGCTCAACTCGTTGACACTCTTCAGAACCCCAGGGATGCCATGGAGCCAGCAGGCAAATCTGCTGCCCTCTTGAACTGTTATCTGAAAGGGGGGGGGGTCAGATCACGTGGTACTCACAACGAGAAGGTAAGGGGGATCAGTCTACGCACCTGGGAGAAGACTCAAAGAGACTTTCATGAAGGCGTCACCTCTAAACTTTTTTTTTTTTTTTTTTTTTGGTATGTGTGATCCAATGAGTCTAACTTGGGCTGTTCACAAGAGCAGAGGTGAACGGTCATTTATAGGAATTTGGGCTAAGAAAATACCTCTTTCTCTCCCAACAACTGTAACTCAAGGAGGGATAAAACCTAATGAGTGCTTAGCGCCTCCACGATGGAATGTTTATGGGTGCAATCTTGTGTAAGCCTTGTGCAGATAATCATAGCTGTCGAGAGTTCAAGAGGGCACTGGCCATGCCTTGCTTGGGAGACACCACTCCAGCTCGTTCTCTGGGCCTTACAGAGGCTTTCTTCCCAACCTGTCACAATATTTCTGAGCCTTGGAGGAATGTTGTCCCATTTTAGGCTGGTCAGACAGCAGTCATTTATTCTCTTGTCGTGAGTCTCTGAGCTGTTTTGGTGTGTAAGGTCATGTGAGAGGTGGTTAAGGAAGGAGATCTCTCTAGATCAGAACCTGGGGACTCTTAATAATTTCTTGGGGAGCCATCAAACCCGTATCTATCCAGACTGGTAGGTGGTCCAAATGCAGGTGAGTTCGTAGATGGCTCAATTGTTTTGCTTAACCTAAAGAATTTCAGGTGTTGGATTTTTATATGTTCAGATGCAGGAGACTCAAGCCATGAGCAGCGTCTCTGAGATGTTGAAACATTTGCAATATTTAAGAAAAACATTGCTGCAATAACTTCCCACACCAACATGGCTCTTGAATGATTCAGAGAGGTTTGCTGGATGGAACGGAGTTAGAGGCAGTTTGGGAAGTTCCCCATCAAAGGTCAGATAATATGAGAATATTCTTCCACACATGGCTGAGGAATGGGTAAAGCTTCTTCTTCCCAATTTGCCACTGACTTCCTGTTTTACCCCCACTGTTTTTCTAGGAAACAAAATGACTTAACCTTTGGCTGTTTAGAAATAGCATCTTTGGAGAACTACCCAGGCTCTAAGTTATAGGAAATCACTTAGATATAGTCATTCTGGGATGTAATATACTGCAGCACTGAATCACAACCCCAGCTTTTCTGTGAGTGCTCACCCACTTACCTAACTGTTAGGTAGAACATTTCTAGGCACCTAGAAAACATAAAAAAAAAAAAAAAAAAGAAGATCCCAGTTTCCTAGATTTTTGCAATCTGTAGTGGAGAGTTGTAGCAAGAAGGCACTTGGGATGATTGAATTCAGTCTGTGGCAGAGGTGAGATGAGACCTCTGAGGGAAACACATTCCTTCAGGACTTGGAGGCGATAAAATTGCTGAGGAAGGGAGTAAGGTTGGGGCCTCTTCTTTTCCATCTTCCACTCTAGGTTTTATTTCTTTTGAGTCTTACCACAAAAGAGCTCAGAGTGGCCCCAACATAGCAGGTTAGTGGTGTGATGGAACCACTATTTACATAGCTTCATTAGCTTCTTATTTGATTGGAATGAAAATATTCCCCACTGATGGGTGAGTGACCTAACGCAGCAGCAAGTTACTTGGGATTGCTTAGTGGCTCATGCTCAAAGCAGAGCACATTTGTTTACAGGAGTTGTGCCTTTTTAGGCAGGGCCAGCCACTTCGTTTGCTTCTTTTGAAGTCTCTTCTGCCTGCATTTGCTGGTTTGTGGCTGGGTGTTATCAGGGCAGATAACCACAGTGTGGTCATCTGTCTGTGGTTAGGCTATTAGAGAGTGGGAAGATGGCCTTGCTCTAATTGTGCACAATCATATCTCCACCTCCCTCCACACTTTTTCTCCTGGTGACTGTGATGGTTAGCTCTAATGATGGGCCTTCCACAGTCTAGAATCACAGCATGAGAGAGCCTCGTAGAGCATGTGTACATCAGGTTGGCCTTAGGGCATTCCTAGGAGGGACTTTTCTTAATTAGGATAATTGTTGTGGGAAGACCCAGCCCACTTTGGGAGGTACCATACCCTAGGTTGGGCTCTGGCTTATCTAGGGAGAGTGAGAATGAGCTGCGGACCAGGCAGGCATGAATTATTTCTGTCTTTGCCCTTAGATATGATGTGACTGAGTCATGCAGTGTGACCTCAAATTGTGAGTTCAGTAAACCTTTTTTTCCCCTGAGTTACTTTTGTTAGTGATTGTATCACAGTAATGGAGGTGACACAGGGACAGTCACCGACTTGTAAAGCCTCATGACAACGTGATGGAAACCAAAACTACAAGAGGTGTTTGTGATGCGACAAAAGCGACAGTGTGGGGTGCCCCTCCCCCAGTGACCGATCCCTCCTCAGCCCAAGTGAATCAAACCTCTCCCTCCCTCCCAAGATTCCTTTTTATAGAGGGGATGCTAGGCTGTTTGCCATGATGGAGTTCTCAGAAAGGAAAGGAAGACTGGGCAACAGCCTCATGGTGCAGGAGGATTGACCCTCCCTGCCCCCCAGCTTTGAAGTCAGACATGATAGCACAGTGGCAGGGAATAAGGAAAGGACAGGATTGCAAAAGGCATATTAGTAAAACAAGGCTCTTCTTTCCTCCCTCTCTGCTACCTTCCTCCTCCTCCCTTCCTCCCATCTCCTGCCCTCTCCTGACCTCTCTCCCTCCCTTCCTCCCTCTCCCTGTCATCTTGCTTTATAGAGCAGGATGACCTTGAACTTCATAGTTCTCTTGCCTCCACCTCCTCAGTACTGAGATCACTGGCACGACTTAGAAAAATGTGGGATTTCTTAATGACTTTCTAAATCTTGTTTTTAGTTATTTTACTGTGATTCTTGCATATGATGAGACTAAAATTAAATCACACTATGGGTGCACATAATATCATCATACAATTCCATGAATGTGTCACTGTGGACTAGTCCTAGCCTGGCTTATCTGTGGGTTTCTAGTTGAGTCTCTATTTTGGTGACTTGTGTGAACAACTCTCAGAAGAGACATGCAAGTTGTCAACAAGTACATGAGCAAACAGAGAACATTACCAATCAGAAGAATATAAATAAAAATCACAAGATAGCATCTCACCCTGGGTGGAATGGCTCAGAATGGGTACTGTTAAAAAAAAAAAAAAAAAAAAGAAGAAGAAGAAGAGCGAGAGATGGATAGACAGATAGACTGACCGACTGTAGGCTTAGATTTTTCAAAACCTACTTTATTTAGGATTCTCAAACTCTTTAACCTCTTCTCTAGCCCACTGACCAGAGGTAAGGGAGAAAGAAGGTCACTTCTAAAACAAACCCACATCCCTTTTCCTATTAACCTTCTCTAGAATTAATTATGTGTGTATGTGTGTCTCTGTGCAGATAAGTGCATGTGCATGCCAGTGCCCATGGAGGACCAAGGCATCAGATCCCCTGGAGCTGGAGTTACTGGCCATTGTGGGCTGCTAAGTATAAGTGCTGGGGTGGAAATTCAGGTCCTCTGGAAGAAATGTATATGTTTTCTTAATGTCCAGCCTCTGGGATCTGAGTTACTGAAATAGTCTTTTAACCTGAACCCCTACCTCCACTTTCCCCACTATTTTTGTGTATTTCTACCATATTGATCTTCAAAATGCTAGTTGGATGGCGCTATTTCTTGCTTACTTCCTTTCCATGGACCCTGTGTTTTCATAAATATTAAGGAGACGTGGCTCTACCCCACAAATTCATATGCATTTGGGGATATCTATTTACCTATTAATCTATCCTATTTACCTATATATCCATCCATCTATCTATCTATCTATCTATCTATCTATCTATCTATCTATCTATCTATCTATCTATCTATCTATCTACCTACCTATGCATGTATCTATCTAAGTGCTGGGTATAGAACCCAAGGCCACATCCATGCCAGGCAGTCTCTCTACTACTGAGTTGCATCCTAACCCCGTGCGGTCTTTAAGGGGCGAAATGCATTGAATGAAGATCATTAGGGCACAAAATAGCCCAATGTGACTAATGTTCTTGTGAGAAGAAGGCATTCATCAATAGTCAGGAGTCAGTGAGAAGATTGATACCGTCAAACCAAAGAGAATGGCCTCAGAAGAACCCAACCCACTCTCTACTCGGGAGAAAGTAGACTTCTGTTGTTGAAGCTGCCCAGACCTGGCATTGTGTTAGGAAAGCCTTAGCCGACTGGTGGCGGAAGGAAGACACGTATTCTATGATGCAGCTCCTAGAAAGTCCTTGATGATGATGGGACATTTTATGCTTTTCTTGATGCTTCAGAGGTTAGACCCCCTTTTTCCGTGCCTGCAGCCTTTGTTTCTACATTGGTTCCTGACCCTCACCTTTTTGAAGAGGTTCCCTTCTGTCTGTTGTATGTCCGTTTATGGCTGTGTGTATTTTTCTAACCCATTTATAGGCACATGCCTGCATGTGTGTATGTTCTACTTTTACATCATGTTTCAGTTATTGCTACCATTGCTCTGACAAAGAACAGACAAAAGCCACTTAAGGAAGGGTTAATTCAGCTTAAGGTTTCAGAGTGTAGGGTGTTAAGATGGAAGCCTAGGCAGCAGGAGTCTGAGTCAGCTGTTACATCATGTTCAAAATCAGGAAGAAGAAAATGGTGAATGCAGCCTGGACCATCCTCTCCCTTTTTCACTCATCCCAGAACCCAGCCTGTGAACTGTGGCCACCAACATTTTAGGTGGGCCTTCTAATCTTAATTGATTAAGAAAATGCTCCACCAGTGTGCTATGAATCTTGGTTGCTAAGTGCTTCTAGGTCCCATCATATAGACAATATTAAATATTACAGCCTCCCTACATTTTGTAGTCCTTGACATGGCCTGTCAGAATTTTCTTTGGTTTGCCTTGATAGAATGATAGCCCCTTTCCCTTCTTCCTTCCTTCCTTCCTTCCTTCCTTCCTTCCTTCCTTCCTTCCTTCCTTCCTTCCTTCCTTCCTTCCTTCCTTTCTCCTCTCCTCCCTCCCTCCCTCTCTCTCTCTCTCTCTCCCTCTCTCTCTCTCTCTCTCTCTCTCTCTCTCTCTCTCAAATAAAGTCAGAGTTCTTAATAACTTTAATGAGAGCAGCTAAATGTAAATGGGCTTTTAAAGACTGTCTCTTTTGTTTGCCTTTAGATAGGATCTCATATAGCTCAGGCTGGCCTTGAACTTGCTACGTAGCAAAGAATGATATGGAACACCTGCTTCTACCTCCCGTGTGCTTATATTAGATATGCTCCATTGAACCTGGTTAAAGGCCTTCTTTGATTAGTCATCCTGAAATAGTTCCTGCTCACGCGCCATGCTCTTTTACTGTTGTGCTGGTAGGCACCCACACCACTTCCTGCACTTGACCATTGAACACATCTGTACAGATGTGCTCATTGACCATCTCTTTCTTTGGCTTTGTCTTGGTTTCATCTCTGTTGTTAATTCCAGGTTACAGTTCATATGGTGGAAAGCCAAAATGGCAGAAACTTAGCCAACTGGTGAGGTTACATCCACACTGAGGAGCAGAGAGAAATGAGTGCATGCACATTCAGTGTTCGGTTAGCTTTCTCTACTCTTCTGAGGTTTAGGATCCAAACCTTGGGAATGGTGCTACCAACTCTCAGGCTGGGTGTCCCCATATCAATCAAGGTAACCAAGACAACCCTCTACAGACAAGCCTGATCAGACCACTTCTGAGACTCTCTTTTCGGATGATTTTAGGTTGTTTGAAGTTCACAACTGGAATTAGCCAGCACAGGTTTCTTGGCATCCAGACTCTTGGCTTTTCCATCAGCTGGAGCTGCCCACCCCCATCTTCTTTCCTCTTTTTTTCTCATCCTTCTTTTGGCAACTCCTCAAGGCTTGATCTTTGGTCTTCTTCTTGTCTGACTTTTGTTTTTCCCTAATGTAAAAGGGATTTCAGCCCACATTAAAGTCTTTAACTGAGACGTTTATTGTAAATTAAGGCTCTGGAGGAACTTAGACATCAACAAATCCAAGTCCAAATTGGTGATGTTCACCCCACGGTTGGCTCTTGTTTGTAGGTTGTCCGGTTGTTTGGCTTTAGCCTATAATCCACCCCGCTCATCCGTGTTTCCAGGCTTTGATGAAAACGCCTTTGATGTGGCTGCCTAAGTGTATTTCCAAACGTCCCACCTATCTCCACCCCTATTACTGCCCGGAGTCCAAGAGTCTGAGCTTATGCTTGTGGTGCACACCTGCACTGAGGACATTTACTGTGCTCCGCTACTTAATCTTAATGGTGCGTTGACAGCCTTGTTGTCAAGGGGTCATGGCAACTCAGAAAGTTGTAAAGCTGAGCAGAAGGCAGTCTAATTAAGACAAAGTGGATAAACACCTTGCTTTTTCATATGTTCTGCCTAAAATGACCACAATTAAGGCTTTGTTAAATAGGTTCTTTTGGAAACAAACTGCTCTCATAAAATGGAACTACTGTGGAGCAATTGCTACCACAGTGGTGAAGAAAACCCAGCATATCTGTGTTCTAATGAACCTAAGATGTTTGCTTAGGGCATCAGATTTGGTTGTTATTTTTCAACTTGAGAGCATCCTGAGATTTTGTCCCTGCTGGGCACAAGCTGCTCCATTACTATGGCATGGTGCCTAGTGTTGTTTGCACTGTTTAGTAGGAGACAGAGTGCTTCTAGCTCAGGTATTAGGGATATCTGTTTAGGTCAATAATAGGCCCGTATCATCTTCTTACATTGTCCTGAGATTCTTTATTAATTATCTTTTGTGTGATTAGGCAATGAAGGTAAAAACATTTGTATTTTTCAATTAATCATTTTCCTTTTAATCAATTCTTTAAGAAATTTAAAAGGATTTATTTGTGTGTGTGTATGTGTGTGTGTGTGTGTGTGTGTGTGTGTGTGTGTAAATGTATGCTGTGTATGGCAGGTGCCTAAGGAGGCCAGAAGAGGGCATTAGATTACCTTGAACTGGAATTATAGGTGGCTTGAGCTACAATGTAGATGCTGGGAACCTAATTTAGGTTCTCTGGAAGATTAGGAAGCACTCTTAACGGTTGCTTAGCCATCTTTCTAGATCCGACTGTTCAATTAATTCTTAACAGCACCCCTCTACAATATTTATTTATTTATTACTTATGTGTGTATGTGCTGGGGTTGGCATGTGTCACAGAAACTATGTGGATGTCAGATGTGGGAGTTACCTCCTTCCTTCCACCATGTGGGTTCTGGGAAATCAAACTCAGCTCATCTACCTAGGCAGCAAGTGTCCTTATCATCTGCACCACCTTACTAGCCCTTAATTGCATGTTGAACTGTTTTATTGTAGCTGGGGTGCTGGGTCAGGGTGTCAGTGTAATGCCATGACTCCAGGTTGACATGGTCAGAGCTGCTCTGGGCTTTGGCTGAGAGCAGACTTTCCCTGAGTCCCTGATCTCACTCCAAGCCTTTCCCACACACCGCCTTCATGATCTTGTGATCCCCTCCCCTCACTACTGATTTCTGATTTTTGCTGGGTATTGGGTAGAGACTTAGTGAATTAGCATGTTGAGGATGTATGCCAGAAATAACTTTTGCCGATTTTTAAGATTCTCAGGTCATTATAATCTCTCCAGCATTACCTAATAAAGTTGCACACACGGGTGCATGCTTATAGCACTTGTTATGCAGGAGGCTGAGATAAGAGGATCCCTTGAACTTTGGAGTTCAAGGGCAGCCTGGGTTACAGTGACATTTTCATCTCAAAATACTGCAGTAGCTGTGGCAGCAGCAACAACTGTTATAAGACTGGAGAGCCAAGTGAAAGTCTCATTCCTGCCTTTCATTAGTGGGGAAAAATCTTACAGAAATGATGCAGTTTGGAATAGGTTCAATTTGGTATGTGAAGGGAGGATGGAAGATTTCAAAGGTCTAAACAAAGGGGTTCTTCCTTACAATGCTAGGCTAGAGTGTCCTGCTGTCCGGGGTCTTTCCGGGGAACCACATAAGGAAGATGAACACTGTGGAAGTTAGGGCTATTACCAAAAGAAGAAGAACCAAAGAGAGGAGGGTCTTTCATTATCAACTTGCAGTTATGAAGTTTTCCATGTCCCGCATTTTAGAAATGTGTTCAAAGTGGGATCTGGATTATTCTGGAATGAAAGAGTCAAACAAATGTCAAAACAGAAAATATCCCTAGCATCTAGTTATTAGCTTCCTGGATACCCACAAGCCCACAGTTACAGAAAATACCCCTGGCATCTAGTTATTAGCTTCCTGGATATCCGTAAACCTACAGTTACCAGTTTTCCTGTGTGTGGAGAGGAACAAAAAGTAATAGTTTTCAGACAGCACATCATACTTTATACAGAATAAAACTATAAATACCCCAATGTGCCACCAGGTCAGCTTCATTACAGATGGGGGTGGCAGGCTTTGCAGAGATCCTTTGGCTTGTGCACACTTATGTGCCGTGAAATATTGGATGCTGAGGACAGACCCCTCGGTCCTTATGGCTCGAGGTCTGTGTGGCCTTTGGAAGAACCACTCCAAATCTTTCCCAGGATTATGGTTCAGGCTCAGCTTCCCAGGGTGTCCTGTTTTCTTGCCATTCTGACCTGAACATTTCCAGAGTGACTTCTCAGATTCAGTTTTGACCTTGCCATAGTTAGTTATTTAAATAAACATTGCAAAGGCTTGGGGGAAAATAAATGATGAATTCTTTCTCAAATCTGGTGATTTCAAAGGTTTTCATGGTGGTAGCTCATGATGGGGACAGATATGGATTATGGATTATATTGTGTAGGACACTACACACACACACACACACACACACACACTCTATAGATGCATGGGTTTACTGTTTCCACAGGTTGTGTCTCTTGGGTCCAAGTATTCTTGGAAAAAGAGTTACTGGGGTGGATATCTGGCATTATTTGGTTGAACTTTACTTTTGATTTTAAGTTCTTTCTAGAGTGCTCCATAATGATGTGGTGGCTCATACCACCACCTCTCATGGGCCATATTTGTGTACTTAAACTAATTATGGCTGTTAATAATGATTATCATTTATTGACTGTCATTTCTACCAGGCACGTTAATAAAATATGTTCTGAAAGCCATCACATAGGTTCTAAAATTAAGTCATTTAAAACTTGACTAGCTTTCTTTAACATCAAAACTGTTAGCTGTGAATGATTTTATAAACACTGTCAAAGAGTGCAGAACTGTATCAATTCTTTTTTACAACATTATGGGTGATAAAGGCCTTTCCTAGTGAATGGTTGTCTATTTATGACAGCTAATCTAGTTATGAGGGTTTCTGAAGACGTTGCTTTTGCTCAGGATTTCTACTGCAGCAGCACTAAGCTGTGTGGAATGATAGCTTTCTCTCCTGGCTGCTGACAGCACGGGGACATGCAGAGGAGCTCAGTGTGGCTCTGACCTCACACGGGTCCCTGTGAGCATCTGTCTCATTCAGCTGAAGCTTTGATTCCCTCTGCGGCTCCTGGATCAATGAATTGAAAACATTCACGTACCTGTAAACAGTAGATTTAGACCCCAAATATTTATCTTTAAAACTGTACTGAAGGGAGGCCCACTGTCCCCCATTAGAGCCCTGAGAGTTATTTCCAGTCACCTGCTTTCCTATGGGTGATGCTTCTCAAGAAGTGACTTTAATGTCGGGGAAACATCTGCCTCACATCTGGCTCAAACCCCCTCAGTACAGCTGGGCCTAAGGAACGCTCCTGGCAGGAAAGCTGGGGTAGAGGAGTGGACTTGACCTGAAGTGTAAGACTAGATTTGCTTTCCAAGTCACCGGGCAAAACAGCTGCTATGTGCAGTCACCTGTTTAATCAGTACCCTGATTCCCTCAGCTTTGAGCTTGCATGTGTTGCCCAAGGATTTGCTGGTTGTACAAGGGACTCTATATTCTCCACAACCCTAGAATGAACTTTAAAGTATTTATGTGGAATATCTTGATTTCCTAGCCCATATAACATGAGCTTGTTGTTGCTAGTCCTTTAATGCTAATAATCTCAATTTTTTTCTTGCTAGAGGGAATGGAAGGTTTGGGCTTCTCTTAGTGCACGTTATAAAGAAGTCCCCCTTTCCTTTTGCTCCTCCTTAAACTGCTCCAAACCAATCAGTAACACCCAGGGGTTGTATGTTGCAGATGTCTGGAGGTCATTGAGGAGTGTGTGTGAGATTGTTACATCTCAACATAAAGAAGAGCAAACAGCTTAAAAATGGAGTAGTAGACATGGCCACATTCAAATTCTCTGGCCAGTGTCATCCATTTGGTGTCCAATCACATCCCACCAGCAGCCCTGTGGCTCACATTGATGATGTCCCCAGAATCCTTGTTCTCTATTCACCTTTAAGTAGCCAACACCTATGCCACCCTTGGGCTGCAGGATATGGATAGCTTGGGTATGAAATGTCTTCATAAAAGGCTTGTGTTGAAGGCTTGGCCACCAGTTAGTGATGCTATTAAAAGGTTATTGGCTCACTAGTGCATTAACACTCTCAATGGATTACCCCACCAAAGAATTCATAGCTGAGTAGAGGATTAGGAGGCTTAGTAAGAGAAGGTAGAACCATTGAGTATAGCATGCCTTTGAGGTAGGTCTATCTCCAGTCTGTTGTTTATGCTCTGCTTCCTGGCCACCAGGAGGTGGGTAATTCTGTTCACTATGATTTCTAGCCAGATTGACTGAAATCTCCAAAATGTGAGTTGAAATAAATTCTCCTTTATGGCGCTTCTCTGGTATTTTATTACAGTGACAAGAATTCACCAATATATGAAGAAAACAAACTTGTCAGTTTATTATAAAGGCAATAAACCCTTCTCTATCCATGTTTCTTCTCTTTAGGGTTTGTCCGAGGTAGAGTTCGGGGCTTTTCTCCAGTGAACAGGCACGTTCACTAGTGCAGTTTCCCCAAGGAGGGAGTTTAGTGTTTGGGGACGTTCTGTTTTTCTTTTCTTTTCCTTTTTTTTTGTCTTATTGATTGATTGATTTATACTTTTACACTCCAGATTTTTATCCCACCTCCCATGGTCCACACTCCGACTGTTCCACATCCCATACCTCCTCCCTACCCCCTGTCTCCATGAGGATGTCCCCATTCCCCCAACCCCCCCCCCCCAAACCAGACCTCTAAATTCCCTGGGGCCTCCAATCTCTTGAGGGTTAGGTACATTATCTGTAAATAAACCCAGACCCATCAGTCCTCTGTTGTATATGTGTTGGGGGCCTCATATCAGCTGGTATACGCTGCCTGGTTGGTGGTCCGGTGTTTGAGAGTTCTTGGGGTCCAGGTTAATTGAGACTGCTGGTCCTCCTACAGGGTTGCACTCCTCCTCAACTTCTTCCAGCCATTCCCTAATTCAGCCACAGGGATCAGCGGTTTCTGTCCATTAGATGAGTGCAAATATTTGCATATGACTCTTTCAGCTGCTTGTTGGGTCTTCCAGAGTGCGGTCATGATAGGTCCCTTTTTATGAGCACTCCATAACCTCAGTAATAGTGTTAGGCCTTGGGACCTCCCCTTGAGCTGGATCCCACTTTTGGCCTGTCTCTGGACCTTCTTTTCCTCAGGCTTCTCTCCATTTCCAAACCTGTAATTCTTTCAGTCAGGAACCATTATGGGTTAGAGTTGTGATTGTGGGATGGCAATCCCCTCCCTCCCTTGATACCCTGTCTTCCTGCTGGAGGTGGGCTCTATAAATTCCCTCTCTCTACTGTCGGGCACTTCATCTAAGGTTCCTCCCTTTGAGTCCTGAGAGTCTCTCACTTCCCAGGTCTCTGGTGTATTCTGGAGGGTTCCCCCAACCTCCTATTTCCTGAGGTTGCCTGATTCCATTCTTTCTGCAGGTCCTCAGGGCTTCACTCCTCACCCAGTACCAGATCAGGTTCCCCTGTCTCCCTCCACCCCTTGTCCACTTTTCCTCCCAGGTCCCTTCCTTCCTCCTTCTCCTCATATAATTTATTTCTTCTCCCTCCCAAGTGGGACTGAGGCATCCTCATTTGGCCACTTCAGCTTGTTGACCTTTTTGAGTTCTGTGGACTGTATCTTGGGTATTCTGTACGTTTTTTTTTTTTTTTTTTTTTTTTTTTTTTTTTTTTTTTGGCTAATATCCACTTATTAGGGAGTATATACCATGCATGTCCTTTTGGGTCTGTTACCTCACACAGGATGTTATTTTCTAGTTACATCCATTTGCCTGCAAAACCAAGGATGTCCTCATTCTTAGTAGTTGAGTAAATTGTGTAAATGAAGCACATTCTCTGTATCCATTCTTCTGTCATGGGACATCTGGGTTGCCTCCAGCTTTTGGTTATCACAAATAAGGTTGCTATGAACAAAGTGGAACATGTGTCCCTGTGGCATGGTGGAGCATCTTTTGGGTATATTCCAAAGAGTGGTATTGCTGGGTCTTCAGGTTGATCTATTTTCTGAGGAAACTTCAGATTGATTTCTAGAGAGGTTGCACCAGTTTGCAATCCCACCAGCGATGGAGGAGTGTTCCTCTTTCTCCACATCCTTGCCATCATGTGTTGTCACCTGAGGTTTTGATCTTAGCCATTTTGATTGGTGTAAGGTGGAATCTAAGGGTGCCTTTGATTTGCATTTCTCTGATCACTAAGAACATTTCTTTGGGTGCCTCGCAGCCATTTGAGATTCCTCAGTTGTGACTTCTCAGTTTAGTTCTGTACTGCATTTTTTGATTGGGTTGTTTGTTTTTTTGGTGGTTAGCTTCTTGAATCCTTTAAATATTTTGAATATTAGCTCTCTATTAGATGTGGGGTTAATGAAGGCTTTTTTCCCAAACTGTAGGTTGCTGATTTGTTTTATTGACTATGTCCTTTGCTTTATAGAATCTTCCCAGTTTCATGAGGTCCCATTTATCAACTCTTGATCTTAGAGCCTGAGCCATTGGAATTCTGTTTAGGAAACTTCTCCCTGGGCCAATGAGTTCAAGGCACTTTCCCACTTTCTCTTTTATTAGATTCAGTGTATCTGTTTTTTTAAATTGTTTTTATTAGATATTTTCTTCATTTACATTTCAAATGCTATCCCAAAAGTCCCCTATACTCTCCTCCGGCCAGTGTATCTGGTTTTATGTTAAGGTCCTTGATCCACTTGGACTTGAGCTTTGTGCAAGGTGACAAGGGTCAATTTTTATATTTCTACATACAGATAGGCAGTTAGACCAGTGTCATTAATTGAAGATGCTCCCCCTCCATTGTATAGTTTTGGCACCTTTGTCAAAAATCAAGTGACGGTAAGTTTGTGGTTTTATTTCTGGGTCTTCAATTCTATTCCATTGACCAACATGTCTGTCTTTGTATCAATACCATGGAGTTGTTGTTGTTGTTTTTTTTAATCACTATTGCTCTGTAGTAAAGCTTGAGGTCAGGGATGGTGATTCCCCCAGCTGTTCTCTTATTGTTAAAAATAATTTTTTCTCTTCTGGGTTATTTGCCTTTCCAGATGAATTTGAGAATTACTCTTTCCATGTCTTTGAAGAACTGTGTTGGGATTTTGATGGGGATTGCATCGAATTTATAGATTGCCTTTGGTAGTATGGCCATTTTTACTATGTTAATTCTTCCAAGCCATGAGCATGGGAGATTTCTCTATTTTCTGAGATCTTCTTCAATTTCTTGAGAGACTTGAAGTTATTGTCATACAGGTGTTTCACTTGTTTGGTTAGAGTTACCCCCAAGATACTTTATGCTATCTGTGGCTATTGTGAAGGGAATTGTTTCCCTAATTTCTTTCTCAGTCTGTTTATTCTTTGTATAAAGGAAGGTTACTAATTTATTTGAGTTAATTTTATATCCAGTCACTTTGCTGAAGTTATTTATCAGCTGGAGAAATTCTCTGGTAGAATTTTTGGGGTCACTTATATATACTATCATATAATCTGCAAATAGTGATACCTTTATTTCTTCTTTACCAATTTGTAACCCCTTGATATCTTTTTGTTTTCTTATTGTTCTAGCTAGCACTTTGAGTACTATATTGAACAAATATGGGGAGAGTGGGCATCCTTGTCTTGTTCTCTATTTCAGTGGGATTGCTTCAAGTATGTCTCCATTTAATTTGATATTGGCTATTGGTTTGCAATAAATTGCTTTTATTATTTTTAGGTATGGGCCTTGAATTCCTGATCTCTCCAATACTTTTTAACATGGAGGGATGTTGTATTTTGTCAAATGCTTTTTCAGCATCTAAGTAGATGATCATGTGATTATTTTCTTTGAGTTTTTTTATATAGTGGATTACATTAGTCGATTTTTGTAAGGTGTACCAACCTTGAATCCCTGGGATGAAGCCTACTTGATTGTGGTGAATGATGGTTTTGATGTGTTCTTGGATTCAGTTTGCAAGAATATTATTGATTATTTTTCCATCGATGTGGGGAGCGGGTGTGGCGGCAGTCCCAAAGGCGCCAGGGACTGCAGCTAAGTCATATGACTTGCACCTGACTTCCTCATATAAGACACAAACATCTTGAGTGCTGCGCAGGTGTACCAGGATACAGGTGAATCCAATTTGGTGGATATTTGCCCCTGCTGCCCTGATTAGCTGAAGCTGCATGCCTGGTGAGGTGGCGTGGCCTGGGGTGCGTGGATGAGAGAGAGTATAAAAGGAGTGAGAGGCCCAAGGTTCGGGGGGAGATATAAACAAGGGCGATATATAAACAAGGGAGATATAAACAAGGGAGATATAAACGTGTGCAGAAAGATCCTGTTGCAGCGTCGTTCTTCCTGGCCAGTTGGGCGCACGCAAGAGTTGGTGCTGAAACCCGGGAAAAGAAACATCTTCAGGCATGAGCGAAGACCCCCTGCTACAGGGAGGATTCAGAACTGCATCACGGGGAAGAAGGGGTTAATAAAGGTTCCCGTGAAACAGACTGTTGAGAAGGATCCGGCGTGGATTCAGAACTCTTCAGCTGGGGAACGGTACTGATGAAGAGAAAGAAGAAAGATGAGGACTGAATAAACTGCTGTTAGAAGGACTGGTGGTCGTGTCGTTCTTGCTGGTCGAGAGCGGGCGGGTTTGGGAAGGACCTCGGATAAAGTAGAGGTGAGCATAAAGTTGCCAGGAAGTAGGCACAAAGTAACCCAGGAGTTTGGGAAGGACCTCGGATAAAATAGAGGCGAATATAAAGTTGCCAGGAAGCAGGCTTTGGGACAAGTTAAGGTTCCTGGTTTTGGGATAAGTTAAGGTTCCCGGTTTGGGGACAAGTTAAGGAACTATGATAACCTCAGTGTAGTGATCAATAGATCCTCGCTGTGTAGTTATGCTTTTTTCTCCCGTTGACCCTTTGTGGGTAGGTCTGATAGTTTTGATCTTGTTTGTTCTGATATATGGACTCTGTTACTGTTTGAAACTGTGTGTAGAGGCAGTCAAGACAGGTCAGAAAATCCTTACAGAGCAACAAGAAAGTATGTCGGAAGAGGAGAAGGGCTTAAAAAGAAAAAGGAAAAAGAAAGGAGACACAGTGTTATCAGGTGGACAGAAAGGACAAAATAAAAGAGCCGAGGTGGAGGAGGAAGGCGAATTAGCTTCTGTGCCTCCTCCCTATGCCTCCTCAGCATCCACCTGTAGGTGGACCTTCTGTCTGGAGATTTGGAGAGGATCGACCAGATCAGGTGTTGATGTGGGCGAGAGGGTCTGTTTGTGTGTTTCCACAGGACCAGACGGAACCTCTTTGGGTGCCGGAGAGATTGGTGAGATGCTACAAGAATGAGGCTCCTGATCCAGTTGCCCCTGTGGATGTGGTGGATGATCCCACAAGCACAAAGGATGGAGACGAGATGAGAGATCCTTTCGGTATTCCAGAAGCCGATACCAGCTCGACATGACATTCAAATTTTTCTATACCTTTTTGATCCCTGAATTCCCCTTAAAGAGATAGCCCCTCTGGCTATCTATCCCTTGCTTCAGGGAAGATGAGCGGGGATGAGAGCCCTGGGATGTATGCTTGTTATAGTGTGTGTGTGTTTTGTGTTTGGCACATGTGTTAGGTGCAGAGTGTGCGGGCCCGCACTTTCGCCATGGTAGCGTAGGCTTTTGCTGCAGTGGAGGCGGGACAATCTCCTCAGATTCGGTTTGCCGCTCTAAAAGAAATTATGCTGCGTTATGCCGTGGGGTGCGAGGCTAAGCACTGCACAGAGGATAGCTTGCTGTTGGCATCCTGTGGAAGGCACGTCTGATTGCATGAAGGTTCAGTGTCCTAGTTCCCTTCCCCCAGGAAAAACGACACGGGAGCTGGCCAAGACCTCTCTGGGTGATGAGCCTAAGGGATGGTTTTGTGTAGGGCCCCTATGCTTGCACACTGGGGATCAGACCTCTACCTTCACCCATGAGGCTTGCTTGCAGCAATTAAGATCTGGCCATAAGTTAATTAACATCCTGGCCTTTTGATGCACCTGCCACAAGCAAAACACAATCTCCCCAGGAGTGGCTTGGCATGATTGAGAGGTAGTCAGTGATAAGACTCCCTGGGCATGTCACCAACCTAAGACAGGGATCAAACCAATGCTGTTTGTCACCCAAGGACGGGTAAGGGGCATGGTTGCGAGGGGCTTTCTACAGACATTCTCTCTGCCAAAAAAGAAAAAAGGGTGAATTGTGGGGAGCGGGTGTGGCGGCAGTCCCAAAGGCGCCAGGGACTGCAGCTAAGTCATATGACTTGCACCTGACTTCCTCATATAAGACACAAACATCTTGAGTGCTGCGCAGGTGTACCAGGATACAGGTGAATCCAATTTGGTGGAGATTTGCCCCTGCTGCCCTGATTAGCTGAAGCTGCATGCCTGGTGAGGTGGCGTGGCCTGGGGTGCGTGGATGAGAGAGAGTATAAAAGGAGTGAGAGGCCCAAGGTTCGGGGGGAGATATAAACAAGAAGAATCAGGACTGAATAAACTGCTGTTAGAAGGACTGGTGGTCGTGTCGTTCTTGCTGGTCGAGAGCGGGCGCGACACATCGATATTCATAAATGAGACTGGTCTGAAATTCTCTTTTTTGGATGAGTCCTTGTGTGGTTTATTTATCAGAGTAATTGTGGCTTCATAGAACAAGTTAGGTAGTGTTCCTTCTGTTTCCATTTTATGGAATAGTTTGAGGAATATTGGTATCAGGTCTTCTTTGAATCTCTGGTAGAATTCTGCACATCTGGCCCTGGGTTTGTTTTTGGTCAGAAGGTATTTAATGACTTCCATTTTCTTGTGTGATATGGGCCTGTTTAGATACTTTACCTGCTCTTGATTTAATTTTGGTATGTAATATCTATCTAGAAAACCATCCATTTCATCTAAATTTTCCAGTTTTGTTGAGTATAGGCTTTTATAGTAGGATCTGATGATTTTTTTGAAATTTCTCCATTTCTGTTGTTACGTCTCCCTTTCTATTTCTGATTTTGTTAACTTGGATACTGCCTTTGGGCCCTTTAGTTAGTTTAGCTAGGGGTTTATCTATCTTGTTGATTCTCTCAAAGAACCAGCTTTTGGTATTGTTGATTCTTTGTATTGTTCTTTTTGGTTGATTTCTGCCCTGAGTTTGACTATTTCCTGCTTTCTACTCTTCTTGGGCCAATTTGCTTCGAGCTCTCAGGTGTGCTGTAAAGTTGTTAGTGTAAGATCACTCCAGTTTCTTTACCAAGGCACTTAGTGCTATGAATTTTCCTCTTGGCACTGCTTTCATTGTGTTTCATAAGTTTGAGTATGTTGTGTCAGCATTTTCATGAAATTCCAGGAGGTCTTTAATTTCTTTATTTCTTTCCTTATCATTGAGTAGAGTGTTGTTCAGTTTCTATGTGTATGTGGGCTTTCTGTTGTTTTTGCTGTTATTGATGACTAGCCTTAGGCCATGGTGATCTGATAGGATACATGGGATTATTTCAATCTTCTTTTATCAGTTGAGGGTTGTTTTGTGACCAATTATATGGTCAGTTTTGGAGAAGGTACCATGAGGTGCTGAGAAGGTGTATTTTTTTTGTTTGTTTGTTTTAGGGTAAAATGTTCTGTAGATATTTGTTAAATCCATTTGGTTAATTACCTCTATTAATTTTGCTGTGTCTCTGTTTAGTTTCTGTTTCAATGCCCTGTCCATTGACGAGAGTGGGGTGTTGAAGTATCCCACTATTATTGTGTGGGGTTCAATGTATGATTTGAGCTTTATTAAAGTTTCTTTTATGAATGTAGGTGCCTTTGCATTTGGGGCATAGATGTTTAGAATTGAGACTTTCTCTTGGTGGATTTTCCTTTTGATGAATATGAAGTGTCCTTCCTCATCATGTTTGATAACTTTTGTTTGAAAATCATTTTATTGGATATTAGGATAGCAATTCTAGCTTGTTCATTAGACCGTTTGCTTGGAAGACCTTTTCCCACCCTTTCACTCTAAGATAGTGTCTGTCTTTGTTATTGAGGTGTGATTCTTGTATACAGCAAAATACTGGAACTTGTTTGCATATCCAGTCTGTTAGCTCATGTCTTTTTTATGGGTGGGTGAGTTGAGTCCATTAATATTGAGAGATACTAAAGACAGATGACTGTTGGTTCCTGATATGTTTGTTTTTGTAGGTGGCTTCAAGTGCTTATGGTTCTCTCCTTTTGGCTTTGTTGTGAGATGCTTAATATCTTGTCTTTTCTTTGGTGTAGGTACCTTCCTTGTGTTGGAGTTTTCATTCTAGGAGCCTCTGTATGGTTGGGTTGGTAGATAAATACTGTTTGAATTTGGTTTTGTCCTGGAATATTTTGTTTCCTCCATGTATGTCGATTGAGAGTTTTGCTGGGTATAGTAGCCTGGGTTGGCATTTGTGTTCTCTTAGAGTCTGCATGACCTCTGACTAGGTTCTTCTGGCTTTTATAATCTTTGTTGAGAAGTCTAGTGTTTCTGATAGGTCTGATAGATCTATGTTTGTATGTTACTTGGTCCTTTTCCCTTGCAGTTTTAAAAATTCTTTCTTCTGTGCATTTAGTGTTTTGATTATTATGTGATGAGAGGATTTTCTTTTCAGGTTCCATTTATTTGGTGTTCTATAGGCCTCTTGTACCTTTATGGCCATCTTTTTTTTTTTTTTTTAGGTTGGGAAAGTTTTCTTCTATGATTTTGTTGAAGACCTTTTCAGGTCCTTTGAGCTGGGAATCTTTGTTCTCCTCTATTCTGATTATTTCAGATTTGGTCTTTTCACTGTGTCCTGAATTTCCTGAATGGTTTGGGTTAGGAGTTTTTTATGTTTTGAATTTTCTTTGACAGGTGTGTCAATCTCTTTTACAGTATCTTCTACATCTGGATTTTCTCTTCTATCTCTTGTATTCTGTTGGTGATACTTACATCTTTAATTCCTGACCTCCTTCCCAGGTTTTCCGTTTCCAGGTTTGCCTCCATTTGTGTTTTCTTTATTGTTTCTACTTCCACTTTTTGGTCTTGGACTGCTTAATTCAATTCCTTCACCTTTTTGATTGTTTTCCTGTATTTCTTTAAGGGATTTATTCGTTTCCTCTTTAAGCATTTCTACCTGTTTACCTGTGTTTTCCTGTATTTCTTTCAGTGAGTTATTTATAGTCTCTTTAAAGGACTCTATTATCTTCATGAGATAGGGTTTTTATGTCAGCTTCCTGATTTTCATGTGTGTTGGTATATTCAGGGCTTGCTGTGGTGGGAGAACCAGGTTCTGATGAGGCTCACGTTTATTGGCTTCTGTTCTTGTGTTGCCATCTGGTTATTCCTGGTGTTTGCTGGTCTGGGTGACTCTGTCTGGAGTCTGCCTCTTTTGTTCCTAGGTCTCCTGGTAGGCCTGCAGCCCTGGCAAACTACCTGTGGGGCTCTTCAGAGGGGCAGAATACCTGCTGATCTGTTGCCCTGGTTGCAGTAGATCTCCTGGGATCTTCAAACTGTTGGGTCTTCAGAGGAGCAGTCAAGCTGTTGTCCTGTGTGAAGATGTTCTCCAGGGGCCCTACAGGCTGTGGTTTCTGTTTCCCCATGTGCAGCAGAACTCCTGGGAGGCTTTCATTCTGTTGGGTCAGTTGCCCTGCATGCCACAGAACCCCTGAGAAAACACCCTAACAATAAACTCAGAGCCATGAATTTCCTATTTGGCCCTTAACTCACAAACTTAATCATCTCAAATCAGTTTCTAATAACAGTAATAGAAGGACTGGGTCTAAGCCTTGTATTCTTAATTGTATTATATAGGCATAATGCCAGTTTTATATCGATAAAAAATTCATACCAATGAAAATGTTAAATTTGTACCAAATAAATTCTGTTCCAATGTAAGATATAGCTATGTAATGTTTTGCTTAAGAGTAAATTTGCTAACCTATCCTTATTTGTCTATTTCTATAATTTCTATGATATTACTATATCTCTTCTTTCTTTCCAACCCCCTCCTGTTTACCTAAGAAGGAAGAATAGAGAAGAGGAAAGAAAAGATCGAAGTCCCCAAATTTAAGCTATCCAGTTCCCTTTACATTTGTAAAGTATCCCTTAAATGACAACATATCTATAATTCATTAAATAACCAGAACCATCCACCCCAACATAAGGAACTCGGACAATGATCTCCTTTTGCCTGCTTCCAGCTGAATTGGGGCAAAGAATTCCCTTCTGGGTGCCAAAAGGGAAATAGGAAAGTTGGCTTTGTCAAAGAAGAGCTAGCTGGCATCATTTGCTTTCCAGTCACTGTGTGCTGAGAAAATTCATTGCTTAGCTGACATCTTGACCACAACATGAAAGGCTGGATAGGCAAGCTAGCTGTTCTGAAAAAGTTCTGGAAGCAAGTCTTTAAAAGAATCAGCTTTGATGTAGTTGAAGTAGAGTCAAGAGGGAAGCTGGAATGGAAGGTCCCAGCATCCCAGCATCCTGGAGTGTGAATCTCTCTTTAGGGCTGTCTTTCTCTTCTTTCATCATGCAGTAAACAAAACTTAAAAGCAACATATAGTTCTGTAAAGATATTCACATGGAGCTGTTGTGGATAGCCCTGGGGCTAATTATATTTGATGTTAATTTCATTTTCTTGTGAGTGGCTGACAAAGAATGAGTCGGCACTCAGGTGATTTCCTGTAAACCTGCTTCTCACCTTAATTTGTAAAATAAAGGAGAGCTGATGATTGGGCAGATAAAAGGGAAGGTGGAGTGGAAGGTGCGGGAGAAGAAGAGAAAATTGAAAGAGGGAAAGGAGACAGAGGAGGAGGATGAAGAGGAGGAGGAGGAAGAAGAAAAGTGGAGCAGATGTACATGGCCTGGAGAAACCACAAATTCTAAGGGGTCTCATAGAGTTGGAAGATGGTAGTGTAGTGGTAGATCTGCCCAATCTAGGCGCACAGCATGTATTCATATTAATTGTGTCGTGTTTTCATTGCCGGGGCATATTTGGGAGGAGATATACCTCAACAAAAACTTAACAGTATACAAAAATTAAAAGCAACATATAGTTCTGTAAAGACATTCACATGAAGCATGCAGGGTACACAGATGGGTCAGTGAAGATCAATAAAGAAAGACAACTGCCTTTCTTCAGGTTAGTTTGATCACATAATCAAACTGCAATGTAACTTTGTAAACTTGCTCTCATAAAGGATGGTATGTAATAACAAGTTATGAGAAATTTGTACCCAATAAACATCATCACATATACACCATCTATTTTGTTGATTAGTCTCCCATTTCTTCTCTGTCGCCAAGGTCTTCAGGAGGTCTCCCTCTGTCAAGTCTAAGTTTTATTAACTTGGACAGAACCCACAACTTTTCCTGTGGAAACAGAGGCATAGCCCCTCCTCCAGTGTAACACATTTTCCATTTTCTACTCTGATGTCAGAACATCCTTAATATAAACAGGCCAATTTAGTTCAATAGTTCTTTCCACAATCCAATGTCTTTCAGCAGCTGTGGTGTTTTGCTCATTGACATTTAAAAAATTTAAGGTTAATGAAGCACTATGTAATCTAACTTTGAGGGTTTTTGTTGATCCCTTTTGCCTATTAAGCATCTGTATATGCTGAGCCTACAGCTGCTCCTGGACTATCTGTTCTAATGCCTGTAGTTTTTCTTTTGTCATAGACCATTGATCAATCCATGTAGGTTGGTCAGTCAACCACCTTAGTGGTAAGGCTTTTGGTGTCTTGGCAGCAGTGGCTCCTTTGGGTATAGCTAAGCTGTCAGCCTCTGCTTTATCTTGTTTATGGACAGCTTGAACAGTCTTTAACTGCCTTTGATAACATTCTATAACTAATTTAAAATTTTTATTAGGAGCCGGATGGGTTGATGGCTAGACACTGAGACTGAGGGTATATTAAATTGGGTTTTCCACTGCTGTAAAAGATCTCTTCCCCATAAATTAATGGCTATATCAGTCACATATGGCCTCAATTTTCCTACCTGACCTTCTGGTCCTACACATTTAAGCCATCTAGTACTTTGCTTTATTTGGGATAAGGTCCCAACTCCTTGAAATTGGATGTCTACTTCTTGAAGTGGCCAACTTACAGGCCAAGATTTTGGAGAGATAATGGTGACATCTCCTCCAGGGTCAACCATTCCTTCAATCTCAATATTGTTTACTAGCATTCTTAGATTTGGCCTTTGATACTCTATAGAAGTTTGCCAAAATATTTGTTTTTTGGCCCCCTTCAAGGCTTTTTTGACTTGTCTATAGAACTTACCTCAGTCTTGTCTGGTTTCAGAATATTTGTTTTTGAGGCAGTGACGTTTAATTGTCCTGAGGAAGAGAACTCTCCCTGTCTGGTTTTGGGGCCTTCCAGAGGACCCCCTGGGAGTTTTGGGCAGGTTGTTGCCCCATTTGTGTGTTGTTGCTCTACATTTCCTAGTTGAATATCGGCCTTTGCCAAATCTTTGCCATATTCCAGAAGGAATAAGCCCCCTTTTAATATTACTTTGGTGTTTCCTGAAGTCATTTCTTAGATGATGCCACTCACCACAATTAAAAAATTTGAAATCTTGGGTCACCTCTATGTGTCTAGTGGCAGCTTCTCCTATTACAGTCATATCAGGCAAGCGAGATCCAACATCAGCTGTATATCTAATCCACTCTTCTATTGATGCTGACCTTGCCCTCAGTGGTCTGATTACCTCCTTGCATTTAGCATTTGCATTTTCAAAGGCTAAAGGCTCAATTATTGCCTTTCTTGCTGCTGAAACTGATACACTCCTTGCCACAGCTGAGATTAGCTCTGTGAAAAGTCAGGGAAGGTTTCTTGTGGACCTTGCATGACTTGAGTAAATGGTTCAAGTCTTTTCCCTGAGTTGGGAAACGGCAAATGCATTCCAAAATTAGTGACACTTTCCTTAAATTTTCTCAGATCTAACACATCCAGGGGTTGCCATTCAACTTCTTGATAACCCTGTGGATAATCACTGTCTGGAGGGTTTTGTTGTATATTAACCAGATAGACTAAAGTTTGTTTTCTAATAATCTTTGGTTGACTTTCTCTAATTTTATCTTCTGTCTTTACCTAAGCATTTTTCTTAATTGTAACTTTAAATTCCTCCCTTAAGGTCTGTGTCCACGCTGCATATCTTTCCCTTTGTCGCTCTTCCTGTTCCTTGAGTTCCTGTATTCTCTGTTCAAGGTTCTGCCTCCACATTTTGAATTTTTATTTATATTGCAATTCTGATAGTCTGCCGTCTATTTCATTTTGATTGATTAAAAGGTTACTCTCCAAATCTAGCTTCTAATCCTCATCGTTTTCTCTCTGCTGCTCAGTCTGATCTGTGAGCTGCTGCATCCTTAGCACATTTTCCATCTCCTGTCTCCCACATTCATTTCCATCTTTTTGTCTCTTATTCTGATCCATAATTTCCTTTGTCTTCAATTCTACTGTTTCCTCTAAGCCATGTTGCCAAGTCTTAAACTTCCCTTTCTGTTGTTAATGCTGTTCTATAGCTTCCTGTATTTTGTGTTCTAAACCATGCTTCCATAATCTTAGCTTCTCTTTAGGTTGTAATTCTAATATTGCAGCATCTGCCTTATTTTGATTTGCTAGCTTTAATAAATTTTCCTCTAGACTATGTTGCCAAGTCTTAAGCTTATCTCTCTATTGAGCAGACTTATGTATGAACTTCAGAAATTTCTGTTCTAGCATCTCTTCCAGCTTCTGCCTCCAACCCTCCTTCTCCTCTTTCTGTTGCTTATTTTGACCTATGGAATTCCGAACCTTTAGTTCTAGTAGTGTTTCCTCTAGGCTATGTTGCCAAGTCTTAAGTGTTACTTGTAATCTCTTTTCTAAGGCAAGGAATTTTTTTTTTTTATCTAGGTCCCGGTCTTTTGAGAGGACATAGTAAATCAAGAGAATAAATATTGTAATACCAGTAAATAATAAGGTGTCTATTTTCTCTAAATCCATCCCTGTCAAACTATTCAAAATATTATCACAGAAAGCCAAAACGATAGTGTATTTCTAATCTTTAAGTATCAAAAGGTTATATCTCTCTCTTTATATCAATGAATTACCTGGTCTGGAGCCCTTTGTACCTTTGTCTACACGATTCTTTATGCACAGGAAGGGACTGAGTGTAGAAAGACCCGAGTGGTCCTCTGTGTCCCTGGTTTGGGTTGCAGCTGGTAGCATGTGCTTGTGTGCAGATTTCAGGCAATCCCCAGCATAAACAAGCTGTCAGGAGATCCAATCTGGCTGTCCTAGACATGAAGAAGAGGGAGGGAGGGTGGGGGGCAAAGGATACGAGGATGCGAACATAGAAAGGCTCTCTTGGGTGTAGATGCCCCTATTAGTTCACTGTGTCTGCTAAAAAACTACCTCAAGGCAGTTGTGTTCCTTACAGCTCCTAGCTGAGGTGGTGTCCCCCCTCCCCCCATAGCTCTCTGTCTGGGATTTGGGGGAGCAAGTCTCTCTGTCATTCTTTATAGGCCACTCAGACTCAGTCACTTTCCAGTCCACACTGCTGCAGCCTATATCTCTGCCCAAGCCCTATTCAGAGATTGGGGGTGGGGGTGGGGGGGGCAGTGAACCTTTATCTTCAGGTTAGTTGAGTTCAAATCAATACATTGGGTGCCATTTTGTTGGGGTAAATTTCCAACCCAAATAAGTCTGGGCAATGAAAACACAACTCAATTAATATGAATACATGCTGTGCGCCTAGATTGGGCAGATCTACCACTACACTACCGTCTTCCCCATCTTCCCCATCTATGAGACCCCTTATAACTTGCAGTTTCTCCAGGACATATGCTTCTGCTCTGTTTTTCTTCCACCTCCTCCTCTGCATCCCATCTGGCTCCCAAACCTCCTCTTCTCTCTCCCAACTTTCAGCTCCACCTTCCCCCTATCTGCCCAATCACCAGCTCTAGCTTTTATTTTACAAATTAAGGTGGGAAGAAGGTTTACATGAAATCACCTGAGTGCTGACTCATTCCTTGTTCATAATCCCTCATAGGAGAAGGGAATTAGCATCGAATTACAAATAGCCCCAGAGCTATCCACAACAAGGCGAGCCTCATCTTATGACCATTTTCTTGCATTTTCTTGCAGCTCATAGCAAGTACATCTCTACCTGCTGGCCTGAGACCTAGGGCATATGAATAGTTTAAGTTCTCGATGCTCTACCTTCTGGTATATCTTTCATAACTTTATTTGCTAGTAACAGCTGGATCACATGAGCCTGTTCTATGCCACCATTGCATTTCTGGCTCTGCAGACTCAATCCAACTTCTGTAGCCACAGGACAAGTTGTATTAATTTAATTGTTAGGTCACAGGGGGCCAGCATGTTCCACATGCTCACTGTTTCATGCCAACTCTGCTAATTTGAAACATGCTCATATCTGGCAGGTCCAGAACACAGTTTTTGGTCATTCAGTATGTATGTGGATATGTGTAACATCTCCTTCATTAAAAAAAAAAAAAGCTAAGGGGAGAAAGAGTGATGAATCAGACTACTTCATAGAACTGGGTTTCCACACATAGGTTACAGAGAAAATGAGCTCCATTAGGGAGATGCTGTGTCCTGCTGACCAAAATTAAAAACACATTCACAAAATATTCCGTTGCCAGTTTAGAATTCCAAGTTCTATCTGGATGCTGGTTGCTGTAGTATGGGCTCATGCCTATCGAGTGATGACTAGCTGTCTCTCTGATGCTCTGAACAGCAGCATAAGACCATTTTACACCTGATTTCTCCAGGTTGGTATAGAGTGGCTTTTCTTACTACAAGGCTAAGCTAAAGCACACATTAGAAGCACACATTAGCTCTGAAGAAGAGACACCAGAGCAGTGACGTCAGAAAGGAGAATTTATTCTGGAAGACTGTCTTGCCAGCAAAAGGAACACTGGAAAAGGAAGAAGGAAAATTTTATGGGAAGAGATTACTTTCTTATCTTAAATAAGGAAGAGGTGAGTGATTCTGAAGGGTTGCTATCCATGTTGGGCTTTGTTCTTGTGGCATATTGCTTGAGTTCATTGCCAGGGCTGCAATATTTTTAATCTTATTAAATTTGGAAAATAAATTTCTGTGTGTTTTGAATAACAAGATCATAAATGAAGACACTTCAAATGGGCGTTTGCTTAGAGTGATAACCATGTCCCAGACTGTTTCACTTCTTCTCTTCTTACCTTTCTCCTTCTTCCTTCCCATTTTCCCTTGCCCCTTTCTTTCTCTTTTCCCTTCTCCATTTCTTCCTCGTGAATTTATTGTGAAAAAGAGTAGACATTAGACAGAGCTGTTAGACAAATGTCAAAATGCTATTGTCACACAGTAAGGTGACCTGCATAGTATGGATGGCCCTGTGCTAAGAGCACAGCCCCTCTGGTGTCTAGGACAAGAGGCATTACATAACACGCTGGTTGTTTTCCTCCTTGACATCCAAGTTAGCGTTGTAATGCTGGTATCAGCAGATGGGTCTCATTGGAACAATTCTTCAGTCTGGACCACCTCATGCTTTTTCCTTGGAGCCAAAAATTGAGAGTGAGCTCATAAAAGGGATTGTGCAAGTCCCCTCTTTAGCGTTACTTAAGAACTCCAGTGGATATGCCAAGCGGGTGACAGGATTAGGAAACAGCAATAATTAATAGTGCGCAAACCCCCACGAAATCTCTTTTCCATGTATCTGGATATTATGGTAAGAACTAAATCATACATTTTGACTCATATATGATTAGTCAAAAGTTAAAATTTGAAGCAGATTTTTTAAAACCAAGTTTAATTTTAAAATACATATATTTTGAATAATGTATTTAAAAAGGTTTGTTATTTTTATTTTAAAGTGTGTGTGTGTGTATGTGTGTGTGTGTGTGTGTAAATGCAGGTGCTCCTGGAAACCAGAGGAAGGCTTTGGATCTCCCAGAGCTGGAGTTATAGGTGACTGTAAACTGTAGGATGTGGCTGCCAGGCCCAAATCCAGGTTCTTTGTAAGAACAATATGGATGCTTAGCCACCGAGCCATTGTTTCATTCCCTAAATAATACATTTTAAAAGCAAAGTGCAACTCCTCATATCATATGTATCATATGTAACATTGTTTTTGGTGAGAGAGGTGACTCAGTGGGTAAAGATACTTGTCACCAAGCCTGGTGACTTGAATTCCACTCTAAGAACCCAGATGGCATAAGGTTAGAAGTGAGTGCCCTCTGACCTGCATTTGTGTAGTCATGGTGTCTGTCTCCCTCTAAACAAACAAACAAACAAGCAACAAACAAATGTAAAATAATTTTTTTCAAAACATATTTTTCATTTCAATTCATAGACAAGGGCAGAATAACTCTTTTTGTTTTGTTGTTGTAGTTTCTTTCCTTTCCTTTCCTTTCCTTTCCTTTCCTTTCCTTTCCTTTCCTTTCCTTTCCTTTCCTTTCCTTTCCTTTCCTTTCCTTTCCTTTTTTTCCTTTCCTTTTCTTTTTTTCCTTTCCTTTTCTTTCTTTTTTTCTTTTTTCTTTTTTTGAGACAGGATTTCTCTGTGTAGCCCTGGCTGTCCTGAAACTTGCTTTCTAGATCAGGCTGGCATCGAACTCACAGAGATCTGCCTGCCTCTGCCTCCCGAGTGCTGGGACTAAAGGTGTGCGCGCCACCATGCCTGGCTAGACACTTTTACTTTTATTGTACAATTTCTCAGCTCAACCTCGTGGGCTTTGGTGTACTGCCATAGCTGTTCCTAAAGCTGAAACACTAGAACTGGAAGCCATAAAGCTCAGGGTCTGTGCTCTTCCGATGAGAGACTCTTAGATTTATTTCAAGGTGATCACGAAGTGGGGGATCTTCTGCAGGCCAGCTTTAATCCACAGAAAACATTCTGAGTAGCTAAAACATTACGTCATGTCACAGACAACCCTAGCATGACACAGCACTAAGAATTACATCATGACACAGCACTAAGAATTACATTAACAAGAGGTGATACATTTTTTATATTGTGTCAAAAAGATTAAACAATATTTTAGGATACATACATGCAAGACACTATTTGTTGGTCATGATGTTGCTGTTGGACCCTCCTTCCGTGCTGGCATCTGATTCTTACCCTTTTCCTCTGGGTACATTCTGACCCTATGAAGCTGGGTATGGCCATGTGACCTACTGCAGCCAATGAAGCCCAAGGAGAGGGGCTATCTGGTGGGAAAGGTTGAGCAAGGTGTTTCCTCAGGTCTCTTCCTTCCACTTTAGCCGTGGTGTGGGGATGGATTGAGGTGATGATGCCGTTTAACTGAGGCAGCTGGAATGCCACTGACACGAGGGGAACAGCTGCCCCAAAGAGTGCCCTGAACCAAGTAAGCTTGAGCGAGGAGTACATTTCTGCTGTTTAAAGTCTCAGAGTCTCTGAAATTGCTTGTTACTGTGGCAGCCTCCTCTGCCTGACCAGCTCAAGACGACAGTGAATGCATTGTGCTAACTCAGCTTCTCTACCTCCCCAAAGGGAAAACAGACTAGTTCTGGGACGAGTTTAACATTTCTTTTTATCTCCCGTGGGGTTCGGCAGAGAAGTCTGGAAGTCTAAGAAATGCTGGTCGTTGGCTTCTATTTTCCCAGGGATTGACTCACACGCTGCCTGTCGTGCATATTTGAAGGATACTGTTGTGTGTGTTTGTGATATAGATGTGTGGTGTGTGTGTGTGTGTATCCAGAGGGAGATGCTGAGTGTCCTGCGGCTTGCCCCTATTCCCGAGGTAGGGTCTCTCATTGAGCCTGGAGCTAGGCTGTCAGGAAGACACAGGAAGCCTCGGTCTCCAGCCCTGAGCACTAGGGCTACAGATGTGTGTGAGGGCACACCTGGCTTTATAGGTGGGTGCTGGGAATTGGAACTACATCAAAATAGGGTCCTTATTTGCTTAAAAACACAGAAGTGTTTGTTTATTTTTAAATTAAACATCAAATGTATAGGTAGATAATGAATGAAGGCCTTGTAGCCACTGCTTTGGTCAAGAAAAAGAACAATATGAGCCTCTCTGAAATCCCTTTATGAGCTACATCTGTTTCTTCCTTCAGTATCAAGGAATAATTCACATTTGTTGTGTAATAACTTGAACTTCGGTTTTTAAAAAAATATTTATTCTTTGAGAAGTTTATCATGTATATTGTGATTTCAGTCATCCCATTCCCTCACTATCCCTCCCAGAACCCCATTTCTCATATTCTTCTCAAAAATTCATGTTCTCTTCCATTCTTCTCTTCATAACTCACTGAGGCCAATTAGTATTTTCGGTGTGTACACAGACCACCAGCGGTGCATAGGCAACCTACCAGGGGCCAAATCCCTGAAAACAATAGGCTCCTCTCTAGTAATTATCCATAGCTGGCTTTGCTATTTTGTGGGGTTTTCTTTCTTTCATTCTTCTACACCCCCTTTCTCCCACTCTTTCAACCCCTCACCCTAGAGATAGAAAAAAAGGATGGAAGAGCTCCCTGAATTATGCCAGGGGTTGGAAACGGGGCGATGTCATCGTTAAATTACCTCCTGCTGATTGGGGTGTTGAGTTCCTTGGGGCAAGTTTGATCTTAGCTGTCAGGATATCTATCCAATTTCTTTTTCTTCTTCTTTCTTCTTTGTGCATGGCTACTTAACAAACTATTACCAACAGCAACCAACCAACCAGCAATCCCCCTGGGGACCCTGGCATTCATATATCCTCTAAAAATTACCAGAAATCCAAATATCACACAATCACAGAAACTATCTGCAGCTGGCAAAACTTTGCCTCTGCTATAGCACAAGGCAAATCACAGTCAGCTACTGGTATTAAAACAAAAACATATTCTTATACTCTATTTTCTGTGTTTTTTTAAAGAGGCCAAAATTCCAAAATTGTCACTACAGTTATCAACTGTCAATAGCTCCTGACCTAGGAACCAGATCTCAGGAGTCTTTTTCTATCCATGTTGGAATATTGACTGGGTTGGTCTTCTAAGGCAACTACAGCTATTGTAAGTTCATGAGTGTAACATCTCTGTTCTGTGCAGAAGACATTATTTCACAGCAATCCTCCCTGCCTTCCAGTTTTTCAAAATTTCTACTCCCTTTAACTCAATGTTCCCAAACCTTTGCATGAGGAGAAGGTGTTCCATTCAGAGCTGAGCACTTCAGTCTCTTACTTTTCTGCATATTGACCAGTTGTGGGTCTCTGTGTTAAACAACATTTACTGTGAAAAGAAACTTCTCTGACAAACATTGAAAGGTGCACTAATCTGTGGGTATAAAGATAAGGAAATAGGATACAGCCTTTTACTATATCAATTTAGCAGAAAAATAGTGGTAAATTCTCCTGTAGGGCCAATGACTTAGCTAGCTACAGGTTTTTGGCCCGTTAAATGGTATCAAGTATAAGTTCTATGTGTGGAGTGGGCTTTAATCCAACTCTAAAGTGATTGGTTATTCCCACAATATTTGTGCCACTAATACACTAGCAGGCACATCTGTAAAAATTTCATTTTATATGTGTGTGTGCCTGAGTATATGTATATGCACCACATGTGAGCAGGAGCCCACCTAAGTTAGAAGAGGATGTCAGATCCCCTGGAACTGGTATTACAGATTTTGTGAGCCACCATATGGGTACTGGGAATTGAACCATGATCTTCCTCGAGTGCAACAGTTGTTCTTTATGGCTGAGCCAGCTCTCTGAGCCCCAGTAGGCACATCTT
The DNA here is from genome assembly GCF_000001635.26 of Mus musculus. Taxonomy (NCBI): domain Eukaryota; kingdom Metazoa; phylum Chordata; class Mammalia; order Rodentia; family Muridae; genus Mus; species Mus musculus. The sequence goes on along the minus strand of NC_000069.6, from coordinate 152,000,470 downwards.
GCCTGGCTGCTTTCTTGAACTCTTCAGCTGTCCTCAAGTACTTGCTGTCATGGCTACAACTACCACTGCTAATGTCACAACTGTTCCGTGTCACCAGTTCAGCCTACTCTGTTTATGATAAGAATCAGAGGGACTTGTTGGGAGGGAGGGAGTTCAGTGGAAGTGGGTAAGGGATCTGAGAGAATAATAAGAGCTATGAACATTGTAAATAGAGTCTCCTTCCTTTGGACCATTGAAGATGGTCTCAGCAAGATCCAAAGTAGCCAAAGGCAGTCTCTGCTGTGGTCACAGACATAGCTATACGAAGTCTGGCGAAACTTTTCTTTGTAGGAACAAAGGTTTCCAATGCTGGTGCAGGATGTGGCTGGAACTAAACAGTGGTCATGCCTTCCAAAAGTCATGGTTAACACGTCTTATGTTAGGTAATTAAAAAAAAAGATACTATAGGTCTAGCAGAAAGGAGCTTCAGAAGAGCTCCATTAAGAGAGTGGTAGCATCACACAGTAGACAACAACAATGGGGCCCTAAAGGGAATGATGTAGCCTTCAGTTCTAGGGAGCAAAGAATTCCTTGTCTTTATAGATTTCCAAATGGGCAGGAAGGTTCCATACTATGTGGTCTAGCTTTCATGTTAGGAGACACAGAAGCAGGAAAACAGAAGATAAGTATAATTCAAGGTTGTTTTGGGCTCTAGCTGTGTGTGTATGTGTGTGTGCACATGCCAGAGCTGCAAATAGAAGAGGGAGGGCAACAAGGGTGTAGCATGTATTGCTCTACAGTTCTCTTTCTAGGGAGGGGCTAGAGTAGATGGGAGATGAGCTGAAGTTTTGAGTTTTGGGCAGAGATAGCGGAGAGAGAGAGAGAAAGGTGCTTAATGGACATGTGTTTTCAGACTGATGATAATCTAAAATGGAAAGATAAGTTAGATGAATAATCATTTCCTCATCTCCATTGGCGAGGTGGATATTTCTTAGCTTTTTTCTGATAATTTTTGGTGCTTTTACTATCAGGAAATTAAAAATATGTGTGTTTATATTTAATTAGGCAGAAAAGGGGAGTGGGGAGGAATGATTTCAGCCTCTGAGTATACAAAGGTTGAGAGGAGATGCCTGAGAGGATGTAGTTGTTCACCCTTGACACTGTCTTGATGGGGCTTGTGTTGACACTGGGCCCTAATAGATGGTGAACTTAAAAGACCATTGAGTGTGGCAAAATTGTGCCCTAAACGGAAGTAGATGTTTGGGTGGCTTTTCTGGAGGTGTTATTTCTTGTTGTGCTGAAGGCAAGCACATGGCAAAGGGGACATCTACAGATTTCCTAAAATGAAGCCAACGAGAACACAGATATGGATGGGTAAATGCTACCTCGTGCTGTGTGCTTATCTCAGTCTTGAAAATTTAGATGTCACTGACAAAATCTTTGAGTGTGGTGCTGGTAACAATTGTGAATCAAGGTTGTAAGACATTTCTTTTTTTAGCACATTGGTTTGCTTGTGTTCACTGACACAGGTCTGGCTTTGCTCAACTTTCATAAGTGTTCTGGCAATAACTGTGTCAGCGCTGAGATTTCTAGCACAATTGCCTTGTTTTCTAACAGAGATTAAAGCAGACTGATTTGTGTTTTAAGGTTTTGAAATGAGTCACTTCATTTGCCAACATAACTGCTTACCCAGCTGCGTTTGATTCTGAAGTCTCCAAATCACCGTTGTATCAATGCATGGCCACCTTCTCATATCTAAAGAGAAAAGAATATAGGAGACTTGATTACCAATCACCTATATTTGACTTTATAGTCTCTCTTTCCTTCCCACCTAGATATACCCCATACCCTAAATCTGGGCCCTTTTGTTAAGAACCTGTGACCAACTTGAACAATTACATAAACTCTTAAAAGTTTCATTTTCTCATTTAGAAAATGGATGTAATAAGGACACTTAAGTTGTAATAATTCTGTTAGGTTTAAACAAAACAATCATGTAAAATCCAGACTATATTTCTAGGTTTGTGGCATCTTCCAAATGAATGAAGATTTGTACTGGAATGCTAGTTGAGGTGGTGTGGTGCTGAGAGACAGTCTTTGAAGGACAAGATGGTGAATGGGCTGCACATAGAGACATCAAAGTCACCCTAGATGGTAGGAGAAAGACTAAGTTGTTGATGGTCTCTCTGGTTAATTGGAGAGATGGGTGGATGCCCCTTGATAGCAGTGAGGAGGAATTGGGCAGGTGTGACCCCCTAAAGAATTAATTATACATTGTTTTGCTGGAAGAAGAGCAAGCATTTTGGATGGAAGCATTACTCCATAAGAGGGCTGACCTAACACCTGAGCCTGATGGATGTAGGGAACTTCATCCCACATCTCACGGGTTTCAGGGGAGTTATGTACTTGGGGTACATCCAGGATTCAGTTAAGACAAGAAGTTGGAAGAGGTAGGGGATGCCATAAAACTTGGCGGGGAGTTTCTTTGAGAAACAATAAATAGACTTGAGTCAGAGAACAGTAGAGTTGGTCTGAAGGAAATAAGCCCAAAGCAAAATGAAGCTGGGACTGTGAGGGAGGAGAGCAGACAGCCGGGAATTGTACTTTGGATGCTGGCCAGCAATAATTAAAGGTGTGAAGACGATGTTCCAGAGAAAAACTGCTTTTTGGTTCCCGTCAAGATGGTGAAATCAATATGAAGAAGCTATAAAGGAAGGGGTGAAGCCAAGACATCTGGAACTGGGTGTGCATATGTGTGTGTATATGTGCACTTGGTGTGTGTATGTGTGTGTGTGTGCATGTGTGTGTAGCCTCAAGTGAAAGAACTAGTGAGAAGATGCAGAGAACTTTTCAAGCTATGCTCTGCCTTTCCCCTCTTTTCTCAGGAGGGTCAGTACCTGTTCCTTTAGCACAGAAATCCAGTCATGCTTATGGGTGGTCACAGCACAGCACAAAACTTAGCTGGGCTGAACAGCCATATGGTGACTACAGTCCTTCACTCCTTCCAAAGGTCTGGAGGTAGTAGGCTTACACTGTTGGAAGACTACCTTCTGCCAATGTTGCTTCTTCCCAAGTATTCAAGTGCAAAGCTCCCATCAGACGTTACGAACATGTCCACATGGTGTCAACAGCAAATTTGCTGTTTGGAATTCTTCATCTTCCCTCCTGTTGGTCATATTTAGTTTCCTGGGAGTGACAGAGAAGTGACCCAGAGTCAGGCCACTCTCATTGCATAATACTGAGCGTAACAACAATCATCACCCTTTTGCTTAAAAGTACACAGAACAGAACAACAAAACAAAGCAGACACAAGCTCCCCGAGGAAAATTAGTTTTACATGGCAATGAATGTTTTGCCATAAAACTGCTCACATTCTCTCATTATTCTCTTAGTATTGGAAGGGTTTGCTGTGATGACCGCTTTCTTTAGAGTACTGTTTTTATTGTTTGTTAACATCTCCTTTGCTTTTTAAAAAATGATGGAGAATTTTATACATGTGTACAATGTATTTTCATGAAATCCCCTCTCTCTTCCCTCTAACTCCTCCCACCCTCCACTACTGTTCCCTCTAAAGTTTATGTGTTCTTTAAAAATCTACTGAGCCCACTGAATGCCACCAGTAGGGCTACATTCTGGGTACAGTGGAACAAAGAAAGCCTATCAGGGCTCTCATCCCTGAAGAATATGGTCTGTCTCTGTCTCTGTCTCTGTGTCTGTCTCTATCTCTCTGTCTCCCTCTGTTTCCCTCTGTCTCTCAGCAATATTATATTATATATATATATTATATTGCCAATAACTACTCATCTAGGGGTAGGACTTTATAAGTCCATCCACCATCGATCCAGATATGTTTTTTCTGGCTTCATCTTGTGCAGGTTCTGTGCAAGCAGTCATTGTTGTGAGGTCATGCGTGCTGTGTCTCTGTCACATCTGGAAAACAATGCTTCTCTTCAGTCCTCCACTACCTCTGGCTCTTAGAAAAATGTCTGTCCCCTCTTCCATGATGATGAGCCTTGGGAGGAGGGGACTGTGATGATGATGTCCCATTTAAGACTGAGAATTTCAGTCTCATACTGGACTAGTTATGAGAGTCTATCAATCACCACATTTCTTTGTTTTTCTTGATGAAAATATCTGAGAGTATATTGATTTTGATTTTTCAAAACCCATCTTTTGGCTTGGTTAGTTGTTCTTTGGTCTTCGGTCTTTGTTCTATGATTAACATCTGCTCTTGTCTCACTCACTTCTTTGCATTGCCCTATTCTGAGGTGGCTTATCATCTTCTTTCCATTGAACATCAGGTCAGTGGTATGAGAGTTTTAGTCTTTAAAAAAAATACCTCTTCTAGCCCACTAGACCTTATGCAACCACCACTTTTTACTCAATAGAAGTTCAAAATGCATTTCATTTTCTCAATACTATGCCCCACTCTTACTCTTCAGCTAGGCCACTGTGCTACACTTGGAAACTATTCCATGTCTCAAGGGACACTCCCTTATTACCTCTCTTATCGTGCACTAAGCTAGTGCCATGCCACATCAATACACTTGATGGATGCACTTCAGAAACTGTGTGGCTGGCTGCATCCACACTTACACATTATCTCAGCATCCTTGTGATTTCTGTACATGACACCTGTGCAATTAATACTTCTTAGAAGTTCAACTCATTTGTTGTTATTAATTGCCATGTAAAACAATCTCTCCATGAAACAGCATTCATCGTGGTGCTGGTGAACGAGGCTGTTCTGCTCTGAGTGATGTTGGTTGAGATCATCCTCATGGCTAAATCCCACAGCTACTTGGTTTGGTTTGGTTAGAGGATTGAGTGTGACCCCTCTTCTGGTTTTCAGACCTTCATATTCATCCTCTTAAGAGGTCTACATTTACCTGGTGTTTGTTCTTCTACACCCCTTTCTGACAACTCAGTGGATAGCATAATTAGGTTTTTTTTTTTTTTTTTTTTTTTACATTGTGACTGCTGGGTTGCAGAAGGGTGTGTGTAAGAAGGAAAAATCCTGTTTAAAGTGTGCAATGAATTTTCAAAGATCTTCCTGACTCACACCTTGACAGCTTTGACCAAAGCCAGTCACAACCAGCAGCCAGAGTCTGGTCTACTGCAGGCAACCACAGTAAACCTTTCCTTACCTTTTGAGGTCCCTGGCATACTCTTCTTTTTCCTACCATTTGATAAGGGCTGGGAGCAATTGTAGTTATTGTTTCTGGCAGAAAGGAATTAAAATTGCTTCATTTAGCCCCTTTTATGTCTTCACCTATCTATTTGGCAAGTGAAAGACAAATAACAAGGAGAGCTATGATTTTTCTTTAAAAAAATGTTTTTAGTGTTGAGACAGAAGCAAAAATCTGAAAATTTCTACACCCAAAGCTCACATGGAACCAGTGCGCATTCTTGCTGCCACATTCTCTCTCTCTCTCTCTCTCTCTCTCTCTCTCTCTCTCTCTCTCTCTCTCTCCCTCCCTCCTTCCCTCTCTCCCTCCCTTCCTCCTTTCCTCCCTCCCTCTCTGCATCTCCATGGATCTCCTGCTCAGACTACAGAGTTACAGAGTTGACCTGAAACAGGAAAGAAGCTCGCAGGGAAGCTTCACCTTGGGGGCACCACAGCTGGATCTGTGGCTGATAAACCTAACACGATGCAAATGCAAAAGCATATCTTTTCTGTCCAGGACTAGCCCCTGTATGAACTCATCTGGAAATGCATTCTTTTCAAGTCCTACTTTTCCTGCCTTATTGTTATTTTCCCTCACTTTTGGCCTGGATGTGTCTTTGGTCCCTGGCAAGCTATTACATCTGATCTCTACTTCAGTGTTTGGTGCTCAGATTTCAGTCAGTGATTTTCCACATAGCATAATGCAAGTTTCCTTTGACCTTAACCTATGGTGCTTCTTACTTTGGCGTCTATCACACACTGGAGCACGAGCTCCATGAAGTTGGAGCCACGCCTTTCTACTTCACACTTCTCTCCCCAGCACCAAGGCCAGTGCCCAGTGCTAAACGCATGCGTGGGGGTTAAGTGTGCCAGGACATTCCATCATGGACAGGGGAAATTCCACATGATCCCACCTCTGGATGCATAGCTCTAGGCGCTCGACAGCTGCTGGAAGAGAAATAATCAGTGTCTTCTTCAGGGACCAGCTCTGGTATAGGTTAGGTTGTCCCATATCAAGTGGCTCGGAACATGTTAGAAGGAGCAACACTAAATAAACTCAGTAGATGGTATACATATCTGTCATATATATGTGTAACAGTAACATTATTTCTATATATGTGTGTGTATGCATATATGTGTAACAATAATAATTAAAGACGAGATCATGAATTTGGGAGGAGAATATGGAAGGAGTTGGGGATGTGAGGGTCAGAGTTGTGAAGATATGGTGCTCTCATCTATGAAATTCTTAAAAAGGAAGTGTGCTAGATAAATGGATGTGTGAATAATATATTTCTCATCTTAAAATAATTATCTATGTTTTTTATTTTTTTATTTTTTTCAAGACAGGGTTTCTCTGTATAGCCCTGGCTGTCCTGGAACCCACTTTGTAGATCAGGCTGACCTCGAACTCAGAAATCTGCCTGTTTCTGCCTCCCAAGTGCTCCACCACTGCCTGGCTCTAAAATAATCATCTATTGCTTATTTATCTATTATCTATATTTTCATTCAGCCACCATCTGAAAGGCAATATACTGAACAACACATAGCATTTGAGATGGAATTACTAAAGGGAAATTGGTCTTTACTAACAATTAGAGGATAAAAATTAAGTTGTACATATTAGTAACTGCAATCCAGAATATGTATTGACTTGATCTAGTAAAGAGAGAACATCCAGAAAAAAGCAAATCTATCTTAAGTCATATGTCCGTTGCCATTTTCCAAGATCTCTCTTCTGTACACATTGAATGGAGGTGCTATAGAATTTTACTACCTGTGCATCTTCCAAGTCCTTCATGAAGTAATTATCCTCCAGGCATGCAGTAGTAGAATAGCTGTTTTTGTGATTTTGATGGATATCTTTGAGGCTGAATCTCAAATTTTGTGGCTTTGATCTGAAACTGAGATTAGGAGGAAAGCCCTGGGCAGGCTTCGCTTCTTGAAAGGATGAGGCCTTTTAACCCCCTTTAAAAAACTTTGTTCTAGACAAAGGCAGAGATCCTGGGAAGGATCACAGGCCAAATGGTTGGCCTTCTTTTGACCTTCAGTTCCGTAAGTTATGGCAAGCTGCAAATAAACACAGAGTAAAGGGAAGTCCCACTGAAGTCCAGACCTAGAATCTGTTATCCAAGGGGCTTCACTCGCAGAACTCCCTCTTCACACTTGAAGCTAAGTACAAACAAGGAAGCTGAACCCACAATTTGAAGAATTCCTTTTGGTCCTGACACATCCACATCAGTTCAGGGTGCCTTAAATTGCTCACTCTTGCCTCTGTCTTACCCATTCTTCAGGTATCTATAAGGGGAACAAACTTTATTCAAAGATTAAAATTCTAAACTATTGGAATCTTTAATACTTTTCATTTTCCCTCTATTTTCTTTGAAATATTTGGGCTGAGATCCCTTTCTTTGACTGTCTTTATCTGTCCTTAGTGACATCAACATCCGGTGGCTCTTGACTTGTTGAGTGTCACCTCCTCTATATCTTAGAAATACATCCATGGGTTAGCTCTACTTTTGCTTCCCTGGTCTCACTACTTTGTCCACACACACTCTTCCATTTACATTGGAGCTGTCCTGTGTCAATTCCGGGGTGATGGCATTGGTGACAACTTGATCTCAGGCCACTTAGGTTTATGTGAGGATTTTTTTCAGTATAAGAAATGTCATTTAATCAGCTCTGAACCGAGCAGGTGAGGTACTTTTTCCACATACACATCCAGGCTGCACCATTCTTCAGTTTCTTTATTGGAAAAGAGTTGGAAACAACCGTGTTTCTCCCTTACATTAGAGCCTCAAAGTCACAGAGTTGCAATAAACCTTGAGAAGGGGAATTAGCATTGAGATTTACAGAGATGCAACAACTTCTATTGCTCACGTCCAAGGTGTTTTAAATAGATTTTGTATCAAGGTTCCCAGCAATCAGTATCCATAATTTTAAGCCTAAGATATCATTTTAAAGCAAATGGGATAAAACTACACAGGCATCTGACAGCAAACAAGGATTTATTCCAAGTTGTAAGAAATGTTCACCTATCGTGTGTTCGTTTGGAAAATTTCTGAGATGAACCTGGATGTCAGTGCTTACAACTGTCAAGTGTAAGATGCAACAAATCAAGCCTTGTTGCCTCCTTCCTCAGGTGACAGGTCATAGTGGCTTCTTTTCCATCTAGGGCTCATAGAATTTATACTTGCACCAGGATGACTTTTCAACCCTTCAAGACGGGAACCTTCAGAAGAAACACAAACATTGAGTTCATAAATACAGAACATTTAAACCAAATGAACCACCGAGGTCTTCATTACAGAATTTAACTAAAAAGCAAAAAAAAAAAAAAAAGTTCATTCATATAGACCCCACATGACATTCTAGATAAATTGTTCAGTGACTTAAGGAGCTAGAAAATATTCTTTCCCAAGAGGTGACTGAGGACTGAGGGGTCACCATCTTTTTTTTTTATTTAAGAGTTATTTTTATTTTTATGTATATTGTGTGTCCCTGGATGGTGACAAGGGTATACGTGCACATGAGTATGGTTGCCTGCAGCAGCCAGAAGACAGCATTAGATCTCCTGGAGCTGGAATTTCAGGCAGTTGTGAGCTTCCTGTTGTGAGTGCTAGGAACTACATTCTGGTATTCCCCAAGAGTAGGATGCACTTTCATCTGCAGGGCCATCCCCACCATTTTATGGGAGTAGAAGTAAATGCTAACTCATAAATCTGAGTCTTAACATGTTTCTAAACACTGAACCATCAAAGTCACAAATTCAGAATGGTGAATATGAAGCTACAAAAATACTTGTTGTTTCCCACCCAAGATTATTCTGAGAATTAGGGAATACAGGGAATTAGGCCTTGGTGATTGTAAACACCAGTTAGAGCCCAGTCAGTCACCAGTGAAGGCAAACTGTGTTTATTTAGGAGTTAGACCCTGTGTGAGTATGCAAACGCTAAGGGTATGAAGATTTGCTAGGGAGTGTCAACACCGTGAACCAGTCAGTGCTTCTAAAGCTTTGGGGCTGAAAACTGTCACATACATGCATCCATTGCAGGAGGAGAGCAAAGTGGAGCTCATGGAAATGCCCCCTGGGAGGTGAGGTGGAGGCGCTGCGCCTGAGACTGATGGAGGTGAGAGGGGCAGGTGGTTTGGAAGACAAGCTCGAGGTGAAGGGAAGCCTGAAGTATTAGCTGGCTTCACCGTGGGACTGATTTCTCAAATCCATGCTGCCTGCACCAGGTCTAACTTCTAATTCTGCGCAGCTTCCATTTCCCGTATTCCATTAGAAAGAAGAGTAGTTCAGTTAAGTCAATCCAACACCACACCCATTTGTAAACTTGTCATTTATGTCTTTTAACTAAGGTCAACGTCTAAATAGATCCAACTATGTTTAATATCCAGATAGATACAATAGCAAAACTACCCTTTTGGTTAGCATAGTACGCACCTTCCTCAGAGAATCAAAAGCACAGAATCATAGCACACTTACACCTAGCAGAGTATGCACAACACCCTGCTTTATCTTTGGGTGGTGGTCTCTCCTCTTATGTGAAACACATTTCTTTGATACCCCATACTAAGTATTCAAAGGCACCCAACGGAGCTGTTAGCCAGTAGCTCCAGAGTGATGGGAAAGCCTGACTGTTGGACTCTGTGCCATGAGCCCACTGACAGACTGCAAACTCTGGGTCATTAGGTGGGCTTTATAAGCAGAAGCAGCACGGCACGGAGCATAATGATGATGAATATGACATTCTTCATCCATAGATTGACAAGAACACAGGGAAAGGAAAGGCAAACCCATAATCAGCGGGTGTCGTAGTCAGGGTTTCTATTCCTGGACATAACATCATGACCAAGAAGCAAGCTGGGGAGGAAAGGGTTTATTCAGCTTACACTTCCACATTGCTGTTCATCACTGAAAGAAGTCAGGACTGGAACTCAAGCAGGTCAGGGAGCAGGAGCTGATGCAGAGGCCATGGAGAGATGTTCTTTACTGGCTTGCTTCCCCTGGCTTGCTCAGCCTGCTCTCTTATAGAACCAAGACTACCAGCCCAGGGATGGTCCCACCCACAAGGAGCCTTTCCCCCTTGATCACTAATTGAGAAAATGCCTTACAGTTGGATCTCATGGAGGCATTTCCTCAACTGAAGCTCCTTTCTCTGTGATAACTCCAGCTGTGTCAAGTTGACACAAAACTAGCCAGTACAGAGGGCCTGCCTTGTGAGGACAGAGTTCTTGCCTTTGCTTGCTTGATGACTGCACAGGGGATTTTTGCTCTGGCGTTGCTTCACTTTCTCCTCCTTTTGTTGCTATGGTTTTCATGTCATAGTTAAGAATCATTTCCAGGACTGATAAACAAAATGTGATATGTGTATACATGTGAATAACTATTCAGCAATCCAAGGGAATCCCATAGGCGGACAAAATTGAAGGAAATGGCATGTGAAATATAGTTCAAGAAGACAACTATTGTACAGTCTCATTTAGGTCTGAAATGAAAAGAGTCAAAGTTATACAGAAAGTATTTGCTTCAGTTTCAGAAGTTGGGGAAATGGGAAGACGTTGGTCAGAGAGTACAAATGTTTAGCCACAAATACAAGTTCTAAAATCTAATGCCCAGCATAGTGACAGTGGTCAACAGCATGTTACTCATGAAATTGTCAAGATGAGCCAGTTGGTGGTGGCATACACCTCTAATTCCACCAAGATCAGAAGCAGGTGGATCTCTGGGTTAGTTTACAAAGCAAGTTCAAGAACAGTCAGGGCCGCACAGAGAAACACTGTCTCAGAAAAAGAAAAAAACCCAACAAAACAAAGAGTCAAAAAGAATTGGCAAGATGGTATATTTTAAGTTGTCTCATCCCTGTCCATGTACAATATCATAGCAGTGACTGATAGTGGTTGTACTGGATGACTGGATTTTAAAAATTATGATGGTCTGATCTCCATTGTTAACTTGATTGACATTAGCATTTCTAAGACTGGCCAGAAAAAAAAAGGAAATACAAATTGTGAGTATCAAGCAAGGAAGAAAGGAAATCAATACTGGATTTATAGACATTGTAAATAATTTTATAGCAATATATGAAAAACCTTAGATAAGAAGCCCACACATTTGAAGACATAGTTGTAAATTACATATCTGATAAATCCCTTATATATCTGATAAAGCACATATAAATACAACAGCTTTCATTTCAACAATAAAAAGACAACTTAGTTAAAAAATAGGAAAAGGATTAGAATACAAAAAGAAAATATTAAAGTCCTATCATGGTTAATAAACATAGGAAAAGATAACCATCTTCGTTAGTCATTAGAGAAATGCAAATTTAACCAAAAGGATGCTCTAGTTGGTAACCAGGGTGAAGGCCATCATAAAAGAGGGGTGATAACTGATGCTGAGGACTAGCCCACAAGGAAAGGAGAGATTGAAACGCTGACCCTTGTTGGTGGCAGTGATGCTACTGGCTTTGAGCTATGTGTGCTGGTGACACTGCCAGGACTCTACTGTACAAGGTGCAGCAATGTTAGAAAATAGCCTCGTATTTCCTGAAAATGCTAAGCCCTGGCATCCATTCCCACATCTGCCAACATTTAATCATGACCACTGGAGTCCTCTGAGTGATTTGTCCAAATCTGTGGAAAACCTCCGGAGGTCAGTTCAGTCCAAGGAGGTTGAATTTCAGATCTGGAGTCTCATTTAAATGCCAATTATATGAAGTCTAAAAAAAATTGGAAATTCATAAAATATGGCAAAATATGAATCAAGAAGATGAAGCCATCTCTGGAAACTTAGTTGTTTTCCATGTTCATTCCAACGAGAAATGGGATCACACAGTCTGGGTATGTGCTGGCACTAGACTCTAAAATAGAGTGAAAAGTATGCAAGGGCAAGTTGGCTCTGTGATGTCAGAAGTAACTATGGAAACCAGTCTGTGTCTGAAAAGAAAAAGTTCTCAGCTTCCTTTATGGGCCTGCCACTGTTTCCTTTGACAGAGTTGATCTTTGTTTCTGTTGCTCTCATAACTGTTGTTGGAAGTAGGGTTTCATCATGCCATGAAATATTTTTCATATTAAAAGTAAGGAAACTAAAATTTTGCATCACATAATTATAACTATAATATGAAGGAGACTCAAAAATGAATGAAAAATACCATATAATAACTTAAACCAGAATCCACACACACACACACACACACACACACACACACACACAAACACACACACATATGTATTTAACCATGATATCAACTTCAGATTTGTTAATTTCTTTTAAAATAGAGTAGAAAGTTAAAACTTCCTTAAGAAGATTTGTTTTGGGTATCTGAGAGATGACTCAGTGGCTGTACTTTCAGAGGACCTGGGTTCAGTTTCCAGCACCTACATATCGTCTCACAACTGCAGTCCCAGCATCCTCTTCTGGACTTTGCAGGTAACAGGCACATAAATGGAGCACAGACCTACATGCAGGCAAAACACCTACACACATAAAAGTAAATATTCAAAAATGACTTAATTGATTATTTGATTTATGTGTCTGTGCATGCCATGTCTGAGCAGATGAGTATTGAGACCGGAAGAGGCTGTTTGATCTCCTGGAAGTACCATGATATAAATGCTGGGAGCTGAACCCATTTATCCAAAAGAGCAGTAAGTGCTCTTAACTGATGAACCTTCTCTCTGGACCCCTTACACTTTTTAAAAAATTAATAAAAGCAATTATCTTATTTAACAGACAGTTCCTGTTAGAATGCAGTGGTTATGTTTATAAGTAATTTTATGGATGTAGTGTTGATCATTTGAATTTTTTAGTTGGACTGAATTATTTAGAATTAAAGGTTTGTTTACAACATGTTTCAAACACTCTCTAGAATTTTTTACTTTCTAGAGGCTTGGAATCACATATGTGCTCCAGTTTTGAGCAAGTTTTAAAGTGAGATATAGCACAATGCCCAAGACTTAAACACACTTATTTTTGCAGAACATTTGTGCTTATGGGTACAGTAAAACAGCGTATTCCACAGTGGATGCTAGCCGAGTGTTCTCTCTTTGTACCATTTAAGATAAAAAACAGTTAATAGTGAATAGCCACACATAAAGAAGACTAGCCAGGTCAGCGTGAGATTCTTTATAGAAAGAGTCAAGGTTTTGGAAAATTCCCATGTCCTGCTTGAGAGATTGTTGCAATGTGATGCAAAAAGGAAAAAAATAAAATGTATTCCTAAATGAATGGAAGGCAAAAACCTTTTCTGAGATCTCCTTTGGAAGAGATTAATGTGTTACCAAAAGTAAAACATGAGGTGTTTCGAGTGCTCTTCTAGAGGAATTTACAGCTCAGTCGATGAGTTCTTGGCTTGTGTAAGGCCCAGGGTTCAAACCACAGCACCACAAAAGCAGAAGAAAAGGACAAAGGAATGTACTTCTGAAGGTTATTAAAAAATATTTCCCAAAGCAAACGTGTAATACTAAATAAATATTTAATTTCTTAGCAAACAAATCACAAAGCCATCTAGGAGCAATTAAGCTCCAATTGTGCACACAAATAACAAAATCAGAAATGCATGCATTTTAATTTCAAAAATTGATCTTCATAAGAGTCTTTATACCCTGCCTTCATAAGAGTTTTTATTGCTGTGAAGAGACACCATGGCCACTGTAACTCTTATAAAGGAAAACATTTCCTTGGGGCTGGCTTACAGTTCAGAGGTTTAGTGATTATTGTCATGGCAGGAAGCCTGGCAGCATGCAGGCAGACATGGTGCTGGAGAAGCAGCTGGGAGTTCTACTTGATCTTGATCTGAAGGCAGGCAGAGACTGAGAGCCACTAGGCACAGCTTGAGCTTAGGAGACATCAAAGCCCACCACCACAGTGACACACTTCCTCAAACAAGGCCAAACCTCTTAATAGTGCTACTCCCTATGGTCCAAGCATTCAAGCACTTGAGCCTGTGGGGCCATGGCTATTCAAACGTCCACATCCCCATCCATGTGAGCTCAGCTTTTGTTCCCATCTACACATCTCTTCCCTGTTTCTCTTCTTTTTATTGCTTTCTCTTTCCTTCCTTTTCCAACCAGCTCCTCTAGTTCTTCTCTCTTGTCTTCATTTTCTTTCTTTTTTTCTATCACCTTCATTTATCTTCCTTCCTTCCTTCCTTCCTGTTCACAATTGAGAGTTAATCTTGTTAGATTTTTCCTTCGATCAGTATGAAGTGCCCTTCCTTATCGTTTTTGATAACTTTTGGTTGAACGTTGATTTTATTCTATATTAGAATAGCTACTCCAGCTTGTTTCTTGGAACCATTTGCTTGGAAAATTGTTTTCCAATCTTTTACACTGAGTCTGTCTTTGTCACTGAGGTGGGTTTTCTGTACGAAGCAAAGTGTTGGGTCCTGTTTTCATATCCAATCTGTTAGTCTATGTCTTTTTTTGGGGGGGAACTGAGTCCATTGATGTTAAGAGATATTAAGGAATAGTGATTGTTACTTTCTGTTATTTTTATTGTTAGAGGTGGAATTATGTTTGTGTGGCTATCTTCTTTTGGTTATGTTGAAAGATTACTTTCTTGCCTTTTTCTGGGATGTAGTTTCTCTCCTTCTGTTGGTATTTTCCATCTCTTATCCTTTGTAGGGCTGAATTCGTGGAAAGATACTGTGTGAATTTGGTTTTATCATGGAATACTTTGGTTTCTCCATCTATGGTAATTGAGAGTTTTGCTGGGCATAGTAGCCTGGACTGTTATTTGTGTTCTCTTAGGGTCTGTATAACATCTGCCCAGGATCTTCTAGCTTTCATAGTTTCTGGTGAGAAGTCTGGTGCAATTCTGATAGGTATGCATTTATATGTTACTTGACTTTTTCCCTACTGCTGTTAATATTCTTTCTTTGTTTAGTGTATTTGGTGTTTTGATTATTATGTGACAGGAGGAATTTTTTTCTCTGGTTGAGTCTATTTGGAGTTCTGTAGGCTTCTTGTATGTTCATGGGCATCTCTTTCTTTAGGTAAAGGAAGTTTTCTTCTATAATTTTGTTGAAGATATTTGCTGGCCCTTTAAGTTGAAAATCTTCATTCTCATCTACTCCTATTATCCTTAGGTTTGGTCTTCTCATTGTGTCTTGGATTTCCTGGATGTTTTGGGTTAGGATCTTTTTGCATTTTGCATTTTCTTTGATTGTTGTGTCCATGTTCTCTATGGAATCTTCTGCACCTGATATTCTCTCTTTCATCTCTTGTATTCTGTTGCTGATGCTTGCATCTGTTTCCTGATTTCTTTCCTAGGGTTTCTATCTCCAGAGTTGTCTCCCTTTGGGTTTTCTTCATTGTTTCTACTTCCATTTTTAGATCTTAGATGGTCTTGTTCATCCATCACCTGTTTGGATGTGTTTTCATGTGATTCTTTAAGTGATTTTTGTGTTTCTTCTTTAAGGACATCTACCTGTTTAGCAGTGTTTTCCTGTAATTCCTTTAGGGATTTTTTTGTGCTTCCTCTTTAAGGGCTTCTTCCTGTTTAGCAGTGTTCTGTATTTCTTTAAGTGAATTATTAATGCCCTTCTTAAAATAGAGGTACCAGCATCATGAGATATGATTTTAAATTTGAATCATGCTTTTCAGGTGTATTGGGGGTATTCAGGACTTGCTGTGGTAGGAGTATTGGGTTCTGATGATGCCCAGTGGTCTTAGTTTCTGTTAGTAAGATTCTTTCATTTGCTTTTCACCATCTGGTAATCTCTGGTGTTAAATATTCTAGCTGTCTCTGGCTGGAGCTTGTTCCTCCTGTGATTCTGTTAGCCTCTGTCAGCACTCCTGGGAGTCCAACTCTCTTCTGAGTCCCAGTGGTCAGAGCGCTCTCTGCAGGCAAGCTCTCCTCTTGCAGGGAAGGTGCACAGAAGTCTGGAGCTCAGATCCACCTCCTGATTCCTGGGGTCAGAGCCCTCCCTGGAGGCCAACTCTTTTCTGGCAGGGAAGTTGTCCAGGGGTCTGGGTCTCAGCTCTGTCTCCTGGCTGAGGATGAAGGCCTGAAGGGACCCTGTCCAAGAAGCTCTGTTGCTTCTGGTGTCCATGTGCTCTCCTGCATAGACTGATCTCAGTGATTCAAAGATTCTGGGTGTGCTAGGGCCTGCCTTTGTCCTTTGACCCTGTTGCTGCTAGCACAAGACCCTCTGGTTTTTTTGGAACTGATGTTGTGTTTCACTTACCAGTGATCTCAAGATCCCCAGTGTGCTAGGGTGCCTGCAGCGTGGAGAGTCCTCTGGGAAGCTTGGGACCTTCTGCTGAGCTCGTGCCCAAGATGGGATCTGTATTGTTTTTCTTAACAGCCGTATTAATTTACACTCTTACCTGGAAGGTATAATGGTTCCTTTATCTACACATCTTTGTCTGCATTTTATTTTTCATATGATACTTCATTGTGGTATTGAGTGGCATTTCCCTGGCCAGTTATACTATGTGATGCTAAAAAGCTTCCTTGGTCTTGTCTAGTTGAGTTCTTGTCTTAGTTAATTTCTATTACTGTGAAGAGAGACTGTGACCATGACAATTTGTATAAAGGAAAATATTTAATTGGAATTTTTTGAAACCTTGTTCAGAGGTTTAGTCCATTGTAATCACGATAGAAATCATGGCGGCATGCAGGCAGACATGGTGCTGGACAGGTTGCTGAGAGTTCTGTATCTAGATCTGCAGGCAGCAGGCACAAAGTGGATAAGTGACCTTGTAGGGCTTGTAGTTCACTCGTAAGGATGTAGGAGGATTGGCTCTAAATCTGTTGATTCTTCATCTAGTGTGCTTAATGTTAAACAGATCTAGGTCATTTACAGCTAGAGAGTAATATGTAACGTACATTGTTTTTGCTTTATATAATTGAAGTAAAATCGAATTGGTCATGATAAACGTCACAAGTTTCTATATCCTAGAAAGAAAGTGGCTTTCATTCTACTATTTGATTCATGTATTCATTGCTTTCTTCTCACTTTAGCATGGACTCAATGATCAATTATTTCAACTATTCTCAAGTATCTCCAATTCTCTTAAGAAACTTGCTGTCAGTCTTACATATTTCCAGGTCCCTGGCTAGAGGTCAATGATCTGCTTCCTTGACTAATGCTTCTGGGTTTCTGAGATGGGCTTGAGGAGGTTGCATAACCATGATGTTGGTGTCTTCCCCATGTCTGTGTTCTACAGTCACCTCATCTATCACAGTGCTTGCTTGGCAATTATTTTATTCACTCAGAGCCAGATCCCTTTTCTGGTCTCATAGTTTCATTGGGCTCTTGTAAACCTTCCTGCATTTCTTAGTTCCCAGTTCATCCTTGACTTTTTGTTCATAATAGATCATTGATGGCTTTAGTACTTTTCCTTCTCATTCCAGAGTTAATATTATTTCTATTATTCCCTCTATAGAGAAAGTGTGGAAATGCCTTTAACAAGGAAGATTATTTTATCATTCTGCAATGTGTGTGTATCAAGTACATGTTGTATTGTAGGCTTCGAGTGTTCAAATCCTACTTTAATAAGGGTTCTTAAATATTTTAACCTCCCTTCTATCTCACCACCCACCTAAGGTAGCTTAATCCATTCACAGACACCATCCAGAAATCCACAATGGCAGTTTATCCCAGTAGAAACCACAAGGCTTTGTGATTTGGCCCTAGTCTGTGAAAGTGGCATGAAGCCACCAGAATGTCATGAAAAGTCCTTTGGTGCATTTCTCTCTATGAAGTCATGACAAATAATGTTCAGTGAAGAAGCCAAGGTGAACCAATGCCACAGTGTCATTAGCAAAGACCATCATCATAAAAGTCCAGCAAAGAACAGCATCAATAAAGCCCAATAAAGACCAGCAAAGAGTGTCAAGCAAACTAGTGGACCAGTGGATATTGTTGTCCACTGTTGAATTATACTTATACTTTTTCCAAACATTATGTGTTCTTTCAAGCATCCGCTCCAGGAAAACACCACATATCCTTTTTCAAGGAAGCTTTCAGAAAAAAACAAACAAACAAAAAACAAAAAATCCACATTTCTGTTCTTAGGAAAACATCGTTTCATGTGTCTGCTTCAGTAAAACATCCTCTCATAAGACAGTTTCCAGAAAAGCATCACATGACACAACTGAGTCTCCAAAGAAACCAGAAATTTCCACTTCATTGTATATATCATTTCTGTCTGTACATACAACACACAGAGCCTTCCAGCTCTTCTTTAGGGTGCTCCTTCATGGTGGCTTGCATACTTGTTCTTTGTCTACACAACTTCTCTGTGAAATGAGGCCAACATTCTATCCACTACCCAGGCTTGCTGTGGTGCCTCAGGTAGAAAGACAGGAGGAAGTTATCAGACTTTGTTCCTCTTACCATTTCTATTTCTACTAAGAAATTGCTCTGTTCTTTCCATAGATAGTCCAGATTCTTCTAGAGTTTTAGAGCAGTAGCTAACTCTTATTTTTCCTCAGTGTCATCCTTTTAGTTTAAAAGCATATTAATTTGTCCTATACCATTAGACTAGCACTAGACTCCTTAATTTAATTATGACTCTATTCCTATACTTAGGTGAAGTGGGAATTTCTGGTTTTGGGTATTTTGACTGCTTCTTGCCACTTCCATAGACTTGTGCCGATTGGTGGAGCCTTCTGGTTTCTTCTGGATCAAGCAGCTGCTAATGATTCATGTTTGGTGTTTGCCAAGTGGACTGGACTGCCACTGCTGATTTGTGTTTGGTGTTTTGCTAGTGGGCTGGACTGTTGACAACGAAGATTGGAATCACCTCAGAGAACTATTTCTAAGCATGTCTACAACCCATGTTTCCTATTAACCCTTTCTTCCCCCTTACCTCTGGTAATAATGGGTACTACTCACTGAGAGACAAACTCAGGATTAGGGCGTAAACATGTTCAGGATTTTGGGGGCGGGGCATAAAATAGCAAAACGATTACCAGGTTGTTAGAAAACATCCACTCTAGCCTTCTAGGTGTCAGTCATTTTCTTCCTGTGAATATAATAGTTCAAACAGTGTGTTTTTGCAGGAGGAGAGACTTTAACTAGTGGTGATAATGTAAATGATTCAGTAATGAGAAAGCATCTTCAAGGCCAGGGATGACACATGTAAGCTAAAGGTCTGAGTCCTTTATTCCTTTACTTGTGCTGGGCACTGAGTGCTAAAACTCCGAGTTTGATTACAGGTTTAGAGCTAGACAGAACACTTCCTATCCTCTGCAGTGTTAAACTTTAATAGGACTGGAGAAGAGAAATTTCAAGGCTGTTCTATAATATTGCCTTCTATGGACAAATATCTTTTTTTTTTTTTTTTTTTTGGTTTTTCGAGACAGGGTTTCTCTGTGTAGCCCTGGCTGTCTTGGAACTCACTTTGTAGACCAGGCTGGCCTCGAACTCAGAAATACGCCTGCCTCTGCCTTCTGAGTGCTGGGATTAAAGGTGTGCGCCACCACATAGAGAAAGACAGTGAATACAGTGAACCTGGCACCTTCTAAATCCTGAACTAGAGGCAATTCTTTAAGTAAATTTTAAAAAAAGTGTGGAAACAACCACAATCTTACAGCAAAGTAGCAAGCACAGCAAAGTTATTTTTCACCAAATGACACCAAGTGGTCCACCACTTCTGAGCTATATTAGAGCTATATTCCCCCTCACCGTTTCCTATAACACTGGGAGACCTTCACTGGGATTTTGCTTCTTCCTGGTCCTCAGAGTTCACTCATACTTTGCTGTTTGTCTCATTATCAAGGAGACACAGATCAGGAGGACAGACGCTATCCCATGCTGTCTGTCATGGCTGCTCTGGGCTCTTCATTTTAACTAGTTGCTCAGTCTTCCTTGACTTTCGAAATCTTGAAACTGGAAGTCCTTAGGACAGATATTGAAACAATGACCTTTTATTTAGATTTGTATAATATTATTAGCTTCAGGCCACATGTCTCTGGCTGTGTTTGCATTATTTGTCATTAGCTGTCTTGTGGTGGTTACCCTGTAGTCAATGATTTTTATTTGATCACTTGACTTATGTGTTGTCTAGAAATTTACATCTTTCTTGACTAGTTTACAATAATTAAATTAAAAATTTTATTTTATGAATATGAGTGTCTACATATATGTCTATGTACCATTTGCATACCTGGTGCCCATGGAGGCCAGATGAGGGCATTAGATCTCTTAGAACTAGAGTTACAGATCATTAAGAGTTGCCATGTGGGTGCCAGAAATTAAATCAGGTTTTTCCAGAAGAGCAGCAGTGGTCTTTATTGCTGAGTTATCTTTCTAGTCCCATTACCATTTTACTTTTTATCTTCAACTACATAGCGCAAAACCAATATACTTTACATTTTACTCTCTAGTTGAAAATGACATCAGCCTATGCAACATTAAGAACAGTGGATGAAGAATGAATAGATTTAGAGGTAGTCCTACCTCTGTATTAGAAAGCTATGTGACCAACTAGGTCACATAGCCACCTTGTGGCTTGGCTTGTGCCTCTTGGAAGGAAACTAGATTTAATAAGCTCATATTCTATTCTTCCTTCTTCCTTTTGTACCATGATGGAAAAAAATCTTCAAGATAATTTGCTCAACATCAACATAATTGGAAAGTTACATTCTCGGGCCTGCTGGCCCCAAGGTTATGAGGGCAGGAGAGCTGGCCTTGCCCTTCACTGGCTTGCAGCACCTGGGAAAGCAGGCATCTCACCTAGGTAGCACCTCATCTCGGTAGCACCTCACCTAGGTAGCACAGTAGAGCTGACCTTGGTGGCCGGGGTAGGGGTGGGGCTGGGAGGGTGGGAGGATGAGCTAGGCCTGCCCCTTGCCAGCTGCAGCTGAGTGAGCTAGCAGGGTAGAGTTGGTAGAGAGTTGGCCTTGGTGGTGTGGGTACAGGAGAGCTGGCAGGCTGACCAACTCAACTGCCACCCTGGTCCAGATCTAGTGCTTTGAGCTGGCTCACCCCAACATCTACTCTATCTATGAGCCCCTAGAGTGCATGAAGGAGACACTCCTACAGATCCAAAGCTTCAGGATCTCCAAAAACAGGGCATCAACAGGATATCTGAGAGAAGTCCTGATGAGAGTCCAGTATTGATAATGTAGCAGAAGCCAGGGACCACAAACCAGACTAATCACTCATTGCAATGAAAATTTGCATGTAAAGGTGTTTGAACAAAAGGGTGTACCCTGTGACACACTGTGACACACTGCAGCTTCCATAACAAAATTTTTAAAAATTTAATTTTAATTTTGATTTTTTTTTCTTTTGAGGGGGAAGGTGCCAGGGCAGATATGAAGAGAGGAGAAGATGAACGGGATTAGGGTTCATGATGTGAAGTTCATAAAGAATCAATAAAAAGTTTTGAAAGTGTAGAAAAGAAAGCTGCTTTCTGGGAGCTGCAGGGTGACTGAGGATTGTAGCTCACCATGTCCCTCCTCTTCCCTCACAAAGAGGAGCCAGGGTAACAGGCATGCAGCTGCATTGGGGGTTTAGTTAATGTGGAAGAGTTCTGAAAATTAGTGAGTGGGACCTTGTAAGGCTCAGAGACCTGGAATGACAGTCAAGGAAGAGAAAGATGTCTAGTTCCAAACTTGTAACCAACTCCCACTCCCCTGTCAGCACAACACCCCCCCGCCCCCCACCGCCACGCAAGGCAGGAGAGAAAGAACTCTAAGCTGCAGCTCACAGGGGTCTTTCCTGACCTTCTCCAGGTCTCTATGGCTGCTGCTTTCAGTATTAATTCTACAGTTACACTTCTACTCATGTCTGTAGAACTACACTGTTCATGAGGCAAGGGAAAGAAAAGGGAAGTGAGGAATTACACTTTTCAGAATTTATCCCTAATCCTCCATCCTGACTCCAGTGCTGACCAGCTGGCTCACTGAGTAAACTGTCTGCCAGTTCTCCCTGGCTCTTACTGATGTCTACTTGTGACTTCCTTGACTCTGAGCTTCAACTGTCTAAACATGTCTCTGGTTTTGCCTTTCCAAGGCCACATCCCCATACACTAGCCAGTTCAAGCTCAGGTTTCTACTGGCTCAAGCTCCTTCTGCAGCAACCACAGCAGTCTCTAGAGAGAGAGGATGAGTGATGTCAAAGAAAGAGTCCTTTCAGAGGGGTATCTGTTGAAACTCCAGATGTGGAGAGTTAAACCCGGGACATAAGAAACAAAAGAAGAAACTGAGAGGAATATTTGTATATGTTTTAAGTAGGAAATGGGGAGGAAACAAAAACAAACAAACAAATGAGTTAGGGATGACTTAGACTAAACTGCAGCCTGATAAAAACCTGATTAAATAGTTTGTTCCAAGGACTAAATTTTTTTAGCGATACTTGGACTAGAATACTGAGCCTTTGAACATTTTAACCAAGAGCAGTAGTATCATTACAAGTCTCAAGTAAACTATGAAGTATGACATTCTAGAACAACTTGTTACAGTAAGAATGACTCAGGAGGCTGAGTCTAAGTGACTCACGTGTGCGGCTTGTCAGACCATCTGACAGCCATTATGTCTGACTCTGAAGCTCAGGTCAGCTAAAGCCTGCTTTCCTCTTCTGCTCAGTAGATGGATTGTTTTTCATTCCAGTAATAGTCTTAGAATTCATTCATTCTTGGGGGAGAGATCCCTTGTTCATATCAAACATGGTGATCTGATAGCCGATGGGTTCTCTGGAAACTTGGGTATGCTGTACCATCTTATTCAGCATCATGTCTTTTTAGGAACATGGTCCCTGTTATATTGAAAATGCTCAGTGATGGAGACTAATTGGTCCTTCTCTGAGAAGACATCACTTGTTGCAGAGAGGAGTGCTTCAGAAAATCTTGTGGAAAGCACTGGCTTCAACTCCCAACAGAGTCAGCAAGGGAGCACCATTCTGTGAGATATTAAAGATTTTATCTACTGTGAATTTCCTTTGAGGAAATAGAGCATATACTTCACTATGCTTATAGTTCAACTAGGAAATCACTGACCACACCAGTGGCTGTATATGTAGAAGTCCTTGGAGAAGAAAGTAGATGGTTATGTGGTAAGTACTTGAGGAATGTGTCAAATTGAACCACTGGCCAGAAGATTCCTACTATATGAGCTTCCCTATAGAAGAGAACAGCATGCTTAAAAGGGTCTCCTTCATAAGACTGAGCATTTCTTTGGTTTGTTTATTTGTTCAATCAGTAAATATTTGCTGGTATCTGTTATATCTGCTATGATCCTTTTGTTTTATAAATCAGCATCTGATCTGATGATGGATACATTGCTTAGCAAAGGTGTTTTAAACAGTGTATTGATGATGACACACGATCTCTGATGCACAAGAACTATGTCTGTTGGTCAGATGGATGGTTTGGAGGTCGGAAAAAGGTGTGGTTGAGAATATTTCATATGCATTTTGCTGTAGTTTCAAACTTTATTGTGCAATGGATACTCTGTGAAGTAGAACAAATGTGCAGATTCTAGAGTCTGAACGTTGATCAGCAGGCCTGGCACAACCCTTTGGATGCACTTTTTAATAAGCGGTCGAGGTAATTCTTATGCAAGTGCTATATGCATCACCTAAGAGAAGTGCTGTTTATGGCCTTTCATTCGACTCCAGGAAAGTATCAAGTATACAGATAAATGGTTAATGGTCTTTTTGTTTACCCTCCACTATTATCATTGCTATCCTCACTTAAAACAGTGACAAATCACAGGGAGAAAAGGAAAGACAAAATGAAACAGAACAAGAACCTTAGAATGCCTAGGGAAGAGAAGAAAGTACCAGTAAAACTAATGTGGCATTGGCTGGGGTCTTCCTGAGCTCATGCGGTGACAGGTTCTTAGTCTCCTCATGAGGATGCCCTGGTAGATGTATGGTTGAGTATGGTAGATGTATGGTAGATGTATGGTAGAGTATGGTTGATGTGGCCAGGTGCTTGTGGAAAGCAACGATATCGTATTTTAAAGTCATAATAATGGGAAACTGAACAGTGTCCTCAAGGCCTAACTTCCTCCTCCTTGGCTTGTTTCTGTAGCTGTCAACTTTTGTCGATTTGACCTTGGTGACTTTAAATGACACAGAGTAATCCATCTAAGATGTGACATTTCCACAAACAGCTTACAAGGATGCATACGTGGCACAGCAGCCTCCATTAGTAACAAAAGGTCTCTGCTTTCCCTTGACTTGCCTTCATCATAAACTGTCTGAGTTATTGTTCTATTGATGTGAAGAGACACCATGATCAAGGAAGATTATAAAAGAAGCATTTGATAGGGAAGTTTCTTACAGTTTCAGAGGGTGAGTCCATGACTTTCAGGGAGCACAGCTGGTGTCAGGAAGATGCTGTAGCTGTACCTGAGACCTTTCATGTTGTGACAACAAGTACAATGCAAAGAGCTAACAGAACAATACAGGCTTTTCAAACCTCAAACCACACCCCAGGGATGCACCTCCTCCAACAAGGCCGTATGTCCCAATTCTTGCCAATGGTTCTCCCAACTTTGAACCAAACCATTCAAACATATGATCCTATGGGGTCCATTCTCATTTGAACCACCACACACATACTCTCAGTATAACACTGTTTTTAGTCTCCAAAGTTCAAAGCCGAGAAACTCACTTGTCGGAAAAAGAAAAGGAAAACACAAACAAACAAGTGCCCATCTATGTAACCCATGCTCCTAACTAAGTACAGTGAGTCAGAACTCCTTGTTTTAATTCAGTGCCTTTCGCAGAGTAGGGGTAGAGTTAATCTTGGCAAATCCACCTCTACTGTGGAGTTAGCTGTTAGAGTTAGAAGTTCATTCAGCAGTCCCTAATCTTTTGAAGGGTGGGTCTCCATATTCCTGGTATTATATTGGTTGAAAGCAAGAAAAATAAACACACTGCAGTGGACTGGTACTGCAATACAGTACTAGTGATGGATAAATTTCCCCTGGGGATACAACAGGTGCTATATGTGTTGAGTCTGTGTTGCTGAAGTGAGCCAGGAGAGGTTGTGCTTGAAGCCAGTCATGAAGTTTGAGTTTAGGGCAGAGGGCAGAGGGCAGAGGGCAGAGGCTGGAGTTTTTCATATAGTTACAACCATGAGTATTAAAGGGAGTCTGTCCCTTAAATTATATTACACTGTGGAATCTTTACCTCTACCACGCAACATCCCAAGGTTGGAAAAACCTTCCTTGTATACTTCTCCAATCCGTGCAACTGTTAATCTAGTTCTAGAGTGCTAGATAAGATCAGCTTTATAAACCACCATTTCATGACCCTGCTCAGTTATCTTCCTATCTCTTTAGGCATTGGCTTCCTTAAGGATGAGGTAAAACTTTTTACTTTTAATCTTTTACATTTTTATTGAAGTAGAGTTCTCATGATACGTCAGCATGTAATGGTTTAAGATAATGACCCACTGGTGTACAATTATGGAGTGCACAGTTACCACACCCTATCCAACTATGGAACATTTTCCCCATCCCCCAAAAGAAGCTGTGATGCTTTTGTCAATTTTCTGCTTTCTGTTTCTTTCATTTATACATCCTAGTTACTTCATATCAATGGAATACATGCTATGGTTTGGATAAGTGTCTCCCAACAGCCCATTATTGAAAGCTGGCTTTCAGCCTATGGCACGATTGACAACTGGTATAGTTATTAAGAAGTGGAGACAAGTGGAGGAGGGTGAGGACTTTCTGAGGGGATGCCTTTGATCAAGACATTGAGACATTGACCCATTTCTCTTTTTTGCTTCCTTCCCAGCTGCCTTGAGAAAAGAAGATTTGTTATTCAACAGATACCCTAGCAACACGTGCTGCTTTACCCCAAGACTAAAAGAGGGTGGATTGAAATTTCCAATGCTGTGGGCCGAACAACCCTTTCTCTTTAGAAATAGGTTATCTCAGGTATTTGTTACAGTAAATGGAATGTTGACTAACTGGTTTTGGATATTGATTTAATGACATTAAAGACCACACAGCTAATTGGTAAAATACTGTTTCTTCTTCACTATCACATTATTATCAATGCTTTAGTAGACATTGTGCACCTCTTCTCTTGAAAGGGAAACCCGTTTGACTCCCCAAAATGTGCTGGTGGGGGGCCCAGATGAGGTCAGCAAGTGAGTCAACAGACTGTATGAAGAATGCTTGCTTTCAATGCAAGTGTACAGTGTTGATCAAAGTTGGTCTGCATGGAATCTAAGGAAAGAAGGGACTTTTTGCTGATTTTTAGTGCTGGGAATCCCATCTTTCCTCCCTTTGGATGCCAGAACTTCAAAGTGTCTTGATTTTTGAACTCTATGATTCCTAGTGGGGAATCTATGGGCTCTTGGAACACTAGGTCTGAGAGATGTACAGTAACACTAGATCTGAGAGATGCACCATTGGCTTCTTAGATTTAGATGCTTGTGATCTTAGCTGAACTGACCTACTGGTTCTCATGGATCCAAATTATGGGTGCAGCCTATTGTGGAAGTTTTCAGCCTCCACAGTCAAATGAGCTAGCTGCCTTATAATGCCCCCCCCCCCCCCCCCCGCTGTATAGTGGCCTTGTCTTTCTGAAGAGCCTTAGTTAAAACAACATGCAAAGCCAAAATTCAACAACTAGTGTTTTTTTTTTCTTTCCATATACAGTTAGCTTTACACATGGTTTAAAAATTCCTTAAGTATTTGAGTTACCTTGGTAACCTTCCACCTTATCTTGAGGACACTCAGTATTTCTTGTTTTAATTTTCTCTTATTTTGAGAGAATAGTTTTTCTAGATAGAGAATTCTGGGGCAATATTATTTTTCCTAGTACTTAAAAACGTTAGCTTGCTCTTTTTGTGAGGCCTTCTAGGCAGTTAGCTGTGTCAAGATGAAGCTGAGTTATTTCTTTCCAGCCACCAGCTGTTGGAAACTCACTGAATGACAAGGTAGCCTTCATATGCTCTGTGAGAAGTTCATGGCAACAGAAGGAGCTGCTAAGGTTCTAGGTGAGAAGTGAAGGGTTGTGTGGTCTGACTCAGCGGTGGGATGACAAACAAGGTTTTCCCATGAAGCAAGGAGTTTTGACTCATGGCAGAATATGCCTGCTATCGAGTAAGGGGCATTCCTGTTGGAGACCAGGGAGAAATGAAGAGAGGAAGCACACATCTGTCCATGACTGCATTGTGGATGCCAGTCTAAGCATTCTCCACTTGGTTATTGTCAAGAAAGGACAGAAGGAAGAAGATTCCTGGACTAACTGACCCTATTGTGCCTCCTTGGCTGGGACCTAAAAGGACCAGCAGAATCCAAAAGCTTTTTTGATTTCTCTAAAGAAGATGATGTCTGCTAGTATGTTGTCAGAAAGCCCTTAAACAATGACGATAAGAAGCCCAGGCCCAAACCACCCAAGATTCAGCATCTTGTGCAACACAAACACCAATATGGTCCTCTGAAGAAACAATGTGCTAAAGAAAACAAGGAGGAGGCTGCAGAATATGGTAAGCTTTGGCCAGGAGAATGAAGGAAGCCAAAGAAAAGCATCAGGAACAGATTGCTAAGAAATAGAGGCTGTCCTCACTGAGAACATCTACTTCTGAGTCCGTCAACAATAAGTCTTTAAAGAGTAACAAATAGGTAATCAGACCTTGAACCACCACCACCACCACCACCACCACCACCAACCAAACCAGATGAACAAGGAAAAAGCAACTGAGGGTATTCTGTTCTAGGGTCTAGAGTTTTCAAGGAGAAATTGTTTGCTAATCTCATTGAAAGTCCCGCTTTGGTGAGAACCTATCCCCTCTGGCTGCTCTGAAGACTCTCCTTTCTTCCTATTGAGAGTTTACGTGTGAGTCTTCTAAAGCTTAACTTGAACTCGTTTGTGAGGATGGAGGGCATAGAGTCCTGTCTATCTGTCCCATCACTCCCCTGTCCTCCTGGCTTCGGTTGTGTGTCTGCTGGTGTGGTTAGCGCTGCCCACAGAGCTCCTCTTCTTCTATTATCCCTCCTTTCGTTCTGCTCTTAGCCCAAATCTTAGTGGATCAATTTTATAAGTTTGTTGATTGTTTTTTCCCACCTGCTCTAATCTGCTTCAAACTACTTTTGTGGAATTTTCATTTTAGTTGTGGTACTATTCCAAGCCACAGTTTCTTTTTACTACTTTTTTACATTATTGATGACTTATTGACTTAAAGAGAAACAAGGTATGAACCATTCCCTTGATTTCCTTTAGTTTCTTGTTCACCTTTTTTTTTTTTTTGAGCAATTTGGGCACATTTGAGGTAATTGAGCTAAAGTCATTGTCTAGTAAATCCAGTCTGTGAGATTATCTGAGGATAAAGTGCCTCTTTATCAATTTCTCCAATTATGAGTCTTTTTGTCTTATTAATTTAAAAAATTTATATGTATTGGAGTTTTATAGGCGTGTGTGCATGTGAGTACATGCTGTGTGCATGCTATGTGTGTGTGTTTGTGTGTGTATGTGTTCGTTTGTGTTTGTGTGTGTGTTTGTGTGTGTGTTTGTGTGTGTGTGTGTGTTTGTGTGTGTGTGTTTGTGTGTATGTGTTTGTGTGTGTGTTTGTGTTTGTGTGTGTGTCCTACTGTCTGAGAAGTCCAGAAAAAGTATTGAATGACCTGGAACTGGCTCTTAAGTGCTGAGCCAATTTTCCATCTCCATGTCCTGTTTTCTTATTTAATGCATATATTATATTTTTGTTACAAAGACAATATCTTAATTATGCACTATGATGACTCTGAAAATATGTCCCCCTCTGGGTACTGCTGTTGTCTGTTGATTCTCACAATCAGTCTTGTGAAGTAGAAACTTCTAGTTTCTTTGGAAAGTTAGGTAGTCCAAATGATGTTTTTCTGGGGCACACATAAAGTAGATATAGAAAAGAATGTTTTCCTGAAGTAGACACAGGTGAAAGGATGTTTGGATACAACAGACATGTGAAAGGACACTTGATGGAGGAGTATAAATGTGCCACACAGACAGTGGGAGACGAGCACTGAGCTTTGGGTTGGTTTGTCCTGCCTCCCTATTCTTCATAATGACACACATGTATAGGTTTGTCTTAGTAATGTTATTGATCTCTACTTGTGGTAATGCCACCATTGAGAGAAATTTGCCTAAGAACTGCTGTGAGGTTCCTGTGGTAGGTTGCCACTTCAGTGGCCTTGCCTCAGGCTGGTTGGCGAGCCTGGCAGTTTCTTCAGGATTGAACTACAGTTGCTGGTTTGTGCCTGGTGTCTGCCTGCCTAGAGGACTGGTCTGCAGCTGCTGAGTTGTATTTGGTGTTTGCTGCTGGACTGAACTTCAGAGAAAGAAGATAGAACTCACCCCCAAGAAACAGGTCCTGCTGGACAGGTCCACACTCCCTATATCCTAACAACTTTTCTTTTTCACTATCTCTGCTGGGTGATGGGCTAGAGGAGAGGTTGAACCCTTATTAAGAGTAGGTTGCAAAAAAATTATGCCTACAATCTGTGTCCTTCTTTGTGTATGAGTGTGGCAGCCTTTGTTCTATTAAGCACTTATTTGCCAATGAGTTTCTTAAACATGGAAGCATCAAAGCTTCTGTTTTCATTAAACAGCCCCTTGCTTGCACTTAAAAAAAAAAGATTCTCGTGTTCAAACCAAGAATTGTGATGGTTTTGGATGGAATAGTTATTGTTTTCGTGGAGAGACAGAATTTTGGACTTTTAGCCTTCTATTTTAAGTGATGGCACCTGTTCTTATTTTTGTCTTTTAATTGGAGATTTTATTAGGCTGAAAAAAAATCACATTCAAAGATGCAATATCTGGATCCTTGAATCTTTTAAATACTACCTTATAAGAACAAACTGTCTTTGCAGTTGTGCTTAGTGAACTAGAGATGGTTATCCTGGATTGTCCAGGAAGGCATTTCATGTTATCCCACACATACATAAGAGTGATAGGGAGGGGATTAATACAGAACGCATGTGCTAGAAGGGAATATGGCCACAAAGGCAGAGTCTGGTTAAGTGTGGCTGCAGAGAAAAAATTCTAGAAGCTACCAGAATTTGAAAGGCAAAAAAATTCACTTTGTCCTTCTTATTCTTTTTGGGAGAGGAGTTCTGATTCTGTGATCTCACTTTTGAAACTCTTTGACACTGAGTTCAGACCTGCTTGTCTTCAGGCATTTGACAATAAATTTCTTATTGTTTCAAGCTCTCAAATTTATGGCAATTTGTTAGAATAATCTTCAAAAATTTTACTCCTCCTAGATTACTGGAATATTTGATTCCACTTAGGTCTATCATACAAATGAAGCCAGTGTTAGAGTAAACTTTTGGTTTACATACAGTTCTCTCTCTCTCTCTCTCTCTCTCTCTCTCTGCAATTATCAATTAGCAATTTCTTGACTAAAAATGAGAAAACAGAGAAATAGATTTGTTTTGAGACAGGATCTCTCTGTGTAGCCCTGGCTGTCCTTGATCTCACCTTGTAGATCAGGCTAGCCCTAAACATACAGAGAACCTCCTGCCTCTGCCTTTCTTATGCTGGGATTAAAGTTGAGTGCTATCCCACTAGGGCATCCCTTTACATAGCCTATGTATTTTGTTCTGATTAGCAGGAAGATTTGAAATATATTTGCTATTTACCGTCAGTGAGAGAGAGCCTGTCACAAATCATAGATCATAAAAACCTCTGTATTTCAATGAAACTACGTAGAATGATAATCATGATTCAGAATTATTAATATTATGCCAACATAGTAAGAATCTACGCAATTTGGGGCTAGAAAGATGTCTCAATGGTTAAGAGCACTTGCTGCTCCCGGAGAAGACCCAGACTCAGTTCCAGCCTCTGTACCTCTAATTCAGAGGTATTTTACCCTTCTTCTGGGTCTCCACAGGCACTGTGTATATATGGTGCATAGACAAAATGCAAGCAAAACACACACAACAGAAACTGAATTAATCTTAAAAAACCCATGAGGAGCCACAGTGATGGGACTTGCTGTTTAGAAGAACTATACATGGCCTCTCAGAGATGCTCTGTCTAGATAATGTCTAATGGATTCCCGTATTTGCTAGGGGCTGCAGTTCTTGACTGCAGAGCACCAGATTGTGAATGGCGTGACTTATTTGAGATATCATTGGAACTTTTGCTTGGCTGGCGTGGAGACTATGTGCAATAAAGGATGATGTTGAGTAGGTGGAGGATCTCCACTGCTTTGATAAATAGTTTGATGATTAATCTGTAGGAAACTAGAAATTAACATAAGTTCAAAACCGAGACAAGAGATGAGGGTGCAGTGTGGGTAATGGACTGGAAGAAGGAAGAGGATGGTGCAGTGTGGGCAATGGATCAGAAGAAGGAAGAGGATGGTACAGTGTGGGTAATGGATCGGAAGAAGGAAGAGGATGGTACAGTGTGGGTAATGGATCGGAAGAAGGATGATGAGGATGCAGCGTGGACGATGACCTGATTGAAAAGGTAAGAGAAGTTGACAGCTTAGTCTAAATAATGGTGACAGGGATGGATTTTGGGATTGCTTTGTAAAGACAGGATGACATTGAGCAAGAAGAGGATAATGTTTATTACAGATAGAATGCCATGTCTCCCACAAACCCACAGCCTAAAGTGCTAATATTAGATGTGGCAGTCACTTGGCATGAGGTTTGAGAGATAATTAGTATTGGATGAGGTTACAGTGGTGAGATACCATGATGGGAATAATGGACTTAATGTTATTATTAAAGGAGACCCTAGGACAACCATTTTCAGGCACAGGGAGAAAGTGGCTACAAATGAGGGAGAAAGTCTAACAACAAGAAGTCCAACATTCCCAGACTATGATTTTAGATTTTTTCCAATATTGAGAAAAAAATTCATTGTCTAATGGTGACCTGAGCTGATTAATATGAATATTTATGTGACTGGTAGAAGTGATGCTTTATACCAAATGCTGATGGCTTTTGATATACTGAGAAAATAAGAACTGAGCATGATTTTTTTTTTTTTGATAAACATAACTTGATATTGAACTACTGGTATTAACAGAACCCGAGAATCAAAGTAATCACTATTATTAATTTTAAAGCAATATAAATGTTTGTTTTAGTGTAGATATACATATAGGAATGTCAACACTATTGTTTTAGTGTAGATATACATATAGGAATGCTGACACTATTGTTTTAGTGTAGATATACATACAGGAATGCTGACACTATTGTTTTAGTGTAGATATACATATAGGAATGCCAACACTATTGTTTTAGTGTAGATGATATACACATAGGAATGCCGACACTATTGTTTTAGTGTAGATATACATATAGGGATGCCGACACTCTTCAGTCAGTAAAGCACATTCTTCTTAAGAATATAGTGAAGATTTAAAAAAAGTTGATCATTTGGTCATTAGATCTTTTTACAATGAAACACATAGAATACTGTATTAATTAATTTTTCATCATCATGGCCAAGTATCTGACAGGAACAACTTATGGGAGGGAACTTAAGAGAGAGCCAACTAGTGTAGGGAAGCTATGATATCAGGAACATAAGGTGGAGGCCATGTTGTGTTTTATGGGAGAGAAATTAAGATGGGAGACAGGAACATGATATGGTGGCCATATTGTGTTCACAGTTCAGAAGCAGAGGCAACCAGTAAAGCACAAAATATTAAACCCCAAAACTCACTGCAGTGACTCACCTCTTCCAGTGAGACCCTGTCTTCTACAGGTTGCATAACCTTCAAAACCTGCACCAGCACCTGGGGACCAAGTTTTCAGACCCAGGAGCCTATGGGTGACACATCACATTCAAACTGCCACAAATACCTCCAAATATATTAGAAAGAAATGAAGAAACAAAATGTATTATAATTAAAGGCATATTAGAAAAGGCATACTGCTAAAGATGTAAAAAGATAAGAAAAAACAAAGCTGAAAAGAGAAACGACTAAAGATAAGGAATCAAGCAAATTTAAGACAAAGTTGAAATATCACTGAAAAATAAAAGCAGTAGCAGACTGATGAAGAAAATGAGAAAAATGAACAATAAAACAAAGAGAGGGAAGGAGGGAGAGGGAGAGGGAGAGGGAGAGGGAGAGGGAGAGGGAGAGGGAGAGGGAGAGGGAGAGAGAGAGAGAGAGAATCCCACTAGCATGACAGCATGACACAGTAATTATGGTTATTGATTCAATTTCAGAGAATGGGAAACATTTACAGTCAGGATTCTATTAGTCACAAAGCCTCATGTTTACGTATTTGGGTTGATGAGTCAGGCCATTTGTTTTTTTTTTTTTTTCCATTTTTTATTAGGTATTTAACTCATTTACATTTCCAATGCTATACCAAAAGTCCCCCATATCCACCCACCCCCACTCCCCTGCCCACCCACTCCCCCTTTTTGGCCCTGGTATTCCCCTGTACTGGGGCATATAAAGTTTGCAAGTCCAATGGGCCTCTCTTTCCAGTGATGGCCGACTAGGCCATCTTTTGATATATATGCAGCTAGAGTCAAGAGCTCCGGGGTACTGGTTAGCTCATAATGTTGTTCCACCTATAGGGTTGCAGATCCCTTTAGCTCCTTGGCTACTTTCTCTAGCTCCTCCATTGGGAGCCCTATGATCCATCCATTAGCTGACTGTGAGCATCCACTTCTGTGTTTGCTGGGCCCCGGCATAGTCTCACAAGAGACAGCTACATCTGCGTCCTTTCAATAAAATCTTGCTAGTGTATGCAATGGTGTCAGCGTTTGGATGCTGATTATGGGGTGGATCCCTGGCTATGGCAGTCTCTACATGGTCCATCCTTTCATCTCAGCTCCAAACTCTGTCTCTGTAACTCCTTCCATGGGTGTTTTGTTCCCAAATCTAAGGAGGGGCATAGTGTCCACACTTCAGTCTTCATTCTCCTTGAGTTTCATGTGTTTAGCAAATTATATCTTATATCTTGGGTATCCTAGGTTTGGGGCTAATATCCACTTATCAGTGAATACATATTGTGTGAGTTTCTTTGTGAATGTGTTACCTCACTCAGGATGATGCCCTCCAGGTCCATCCATTTGGCTAGGAATTTCATAAATTCATTCTTTTTAATAGCTGAGTAGTACTCCATTGTGTAGATGTACCACATTTTCTGTATCCATTCCTCTGTTGAGGGGCATCTAGGTTCTTTCCAGCTTCTGGCTATTATAAATAAGGCTGCTATGAACATAGTGGAGCATGTGTCCTTCTTACCTGTTGGGGCATCTTCTGGATATATGCCCAGGAGAGGTATTGCTGGATCCTCCGGTAGTACTATGTCCAGTTTTCTGAGGAACCGCCAGACTGATTTCCAGAGTGGTTGTACAAGCCTGCACTCCCACCAACAATGGAGGAGTGTTCCTCTTTCTCCACATCCTCGCCAGCATCTGCTGTCACCTGAATTTTTGATCTTAGCCATTCTGACTGGTGTGAGGTGGAATCTCAGGGTTGTTTTGATTTGCATTTCCCTGATGATTAAGGATGTTGAACATTTTTTCAAGTGCTTCTCTGCCATTCGGTATTCCTCAGGTGAGAATTCTTTGTTCAGTTCTGAGCCCCATTTTTTAATGGGGTTATTTGATTTTCTGAAGTCCACCTTCTTGAGTTCTTTATATATGTTGGATATTAGTCCCCTATCTGATTTAGGATAGGTAAAGATCCTTTCCCAATCTGTTGGTGGTCTTTTTGTCTTATTGACGGTGTCTTTTGCCTTGCAGAAACTTTGGAGTTTCATTAGGTCCCATTTGTCGATTCTCGATCTTACAGCACAAGCCATTGCTGTTCTGTTCAGGAATTTTTCCCCTGTGCCCATATCTTCAAGGCTTTTCCCCACTTTCTCCTCTATAAGTTTCAGTGTCTCTGGTTTTATGTGAAGTTCCTTGATCCACTTAGATTTGACCTTAGTACAAGGAGATAAGTATGGATCGATTCGCATTCTTCTACACGATAACAACCAGTTGTGCCAGCACCAATTGTTGAAAATGCTGTCTTTCTTCCACTGGATGGTTTTGGCTCCCTTGTCGAAGATCAAGTGACCATAGGTGTGTGGGTTCATTTCTGGATCTTCAATTCTATTCCATTGGTCTACTTGTCTGTCTCTATACCAGTACCATGCAGTTTTTATTACAATTGCTCTGTAGTAAAGCTTTAGGTCTGGCATGGTGATTCCGCCAGAAGTTCTTTTATCCTTGAGAAGACTTTTTGCTATCCTAGGTTTTTTGTTATTCCAGACAAATTTGCAAATTGCTCCTTCCAATTCGTTGAAGAATTGAGTTGGAATTTTGATGGGGATTGCATTGAATCTGTAGATTGCTTTTGGCAAGATAGCCATTTTTACAATGTTGATCCTGCCAATCCATGAGCATGGGAGATCTTTCCATCTTCTGAGATCTTCTTTAATTTCTTTCTTCAGAGATTTGAAGTTTTTATCATACAGATCTTTCACCTCCTTAGTTAGAGTCACGCCAAGATATTTTATATTATTTGTGACTATTGAGAAGGGTGTTGTTTCCCTAATTTCTTTCTCAGCCTGTTTATTCTTTGTATAGAGAAAGGCCATTGACTTGTTTGAGTTTATTTTATATCCAGCTACTTCACCGAAGCTGTTTATCAGGTTTAGGAGTTCTCTGGTAGAATTTTTAGGGTCACTTATATATACTATCATATCATCTGCAAAAAGTGATATTTTGACTTCCTCTTTTCCAATTTGTATCCCCTTGATCTCCTTTTGTTGTCGAATTGCTCTGGCTAATACTTCCAGTACTATGTTGAAAAGGTAGGGAGAAAGTGGGCAGCCTTGTCTAGTCCCTGATTTTAGTGGGATTGCTTCCAGCTTCTCTCCATTTACTTTGATGTTGGCTACTGGTTTGCTGTAGATTGCTTTTATCATGTTTAGGTATGGGCCTTGAATTCCTGATCTTTCCAAAACTTTTATCATGAATGGGTGTTGGATCTTGTCAAATGCTTTTTCTGCATCTAACGAGATGATCATGTGGTTTTTGTCTTTGAGTTTGTTTATATAATGGATTACATTGATGGATTTTCGTATATTAAACCATCCCTGCATCCCTGGAATAAAACCTACTTGGTCAGGATGGATGATTGCTTTAATGTGTTCTTGGATTCGGTTAGCGAGAATTTTATTGAGGATTTTTGCATCGATATTCATAAGAGAAATTGGTCTGAAGTTCTCTATCTTTGTTGGATCTTTCTGTGGTTTAGGTATCAGAGTAATAGTGGCTTCATAAAATGAGTTGGGTAGAGTACCTTCTACTTCTATTTTGTGAAATAGTTTGTGCAGAATTGGAATTAGATCTTCTTTGAAGGTCTGATAGAACTCTGCACTAAACCCATCTGGTCCTGGGCTTTTTTTGGTTGGGAGACTATTAATAACTGCTTCTATTTCTTTAGGTGATATGGGACTGTTTAGATGGTCAACTTGATCCTGATTCAACTTTGGTACCTGGTATCTGTCCAGAAATTTGTCCATTTCGTCCAGGTTTTCCAGTTTTGTTGAGTATAGCCTTTTGTAGAAGGATCTGATGGTGTTTTGGATTTCTTCAGGATCTGTTGTTATGTCTCCCTTTTCATTTCTGATTTTGTTAATTAGGATTTTGTCCCTGTGCCCTTTAGTGAGTCTAGCTAAGGGTTTATCTATCTTGTTGATTTTCTCAAAGAACCAACTCCTCGTTTGGTTAATTCTTTGAATAGTTCTTCTTGTTTCCACTTGGTTGATTTCACCCCTGAGTTTGATTATTTCCTGCCGTCTACTCCTCTTGGGTGAATTTGCTTCCTTTTTTTCTAGGGCTTTTAGATGTGTTGTCAAGCTGCTAGTATGTGCTGTCTCCCGTTTCTTCTTGGAGGCACTCAGCGCTATGAGTTTCCCTCTTAGAAATGCTTTCATTGTGTCCCATAGGTTTGGGTACGTTGTGGCTTCATTTTCATTAAACTCTAAAAAGTCTTTAATTTCTTTCTTTATTCCTTCCTTGACCAAGCTATCATTGAGAAGAGTGTTATTCAGTTTCCACGTGAATGTTGGCTTTCCATTATTTATGTTGTTATTGAAGATCAGTCTTAGGCCATGGTGGTCTGATAGGATACATGGGACAATTTCAATATTTTTGTATCTATTGAGGCCTGTTTTGTGACCAATTATATGGTCAATTTTGGAGAAGGTCCCGTGAGGTGCTGAGAAGAAGGTATATCCTTTTGTTTTAGGATAAAATGTTCTGTAGATATCTGTCAGGTCCATTTGTTTCATAACTTCTGTTAGTTTCACTGTGTCCCTGTTTAGTTTCTGTTTCCACGATCTGTCCTTTGAAGAAAGTGGTGTGTTGAAGTCTCCCATTATTATTGTGTGAGGTGCAATGTATGCTTTGAGCTTTACTAAAGTGTCTCTAATGAATGTGGCTGCCCTGGCATTTGGTGCGTAGATATTCAGAATTGAGAGTTCCTCTTGGAGGATTTTACCTTTGATGAGTATGAAGTGTCCCTCCTTGTCTTTTTTGATAACTTTGGGTTGGAAGTCGATTTTATCCGATATTAAAATGGCTACTCCAGCTTGTTTCTTCAGTCCATTTGCTTGGAAAATTGTTTTCCAGCCTTTCACTCTGAGGTAGTGTCTGTCTTTTTCCCTGAGATGGGTTTCCTGTAAGCAGCAGAATGTTGGGTCCTGTTTGTGTAGCCAGTCTGTTAGTCTATGTCTTTTTATTGGGGAATTGAGTCCATTGATATTAAGAGATATTAAGGAAAAGTAATTGTTGCTCCCTTTTATTTTTGTTGTTAGAGTTGGCATTCTGTTCTTGTGGCTGTCTTCTTTTTGGTTTGTTGAATGATTACTTTCTTGGTTGTTCTAGGGAGTGATTTCCGTCCTTGTATTGCTTCTTTTCTGTTATTATCCTTTGAAGGGCTGGATTCGTGGAAAGATATTGTGTGAACTTGGTTTTGTCGTGGAATACTTTGGTTTCTCCATCTATGGTAATTGAGAGTTTGGCCGGGTATAGTAGCCTGGGCTGGCATTTGTGTTCTCTTAGTGTCTGTATAACATCTGTCCAGGCTCTTCTGGCTTTCATAGTCTCTGGTGAAAAGTCTGGTGTAATTCTGATAGGCCTTCCTTTATATGTTACTTGACCTTTCTCCCTTACTGCTTTTAATATTCTATCTTTATTTAGTGCATTTGTTGTTCTGATTATTATGTGTCGGGAGGAATTTCTTTTCTGGTCCAGTCTATTTGGAGTTCTGTATGCTTCTTGTGTGATCATGGGCATCTCTTTTTTTATGTTTGGGAAGTTTTCTTCTATTATTTTGTTGAAGATATTAGCTGGCCCTTTAAGTTGAAAATCTTCATTCTCATCAATTCCTATTATCCGTAGGTTTGGTCTTCTCATTGTGTCCTGGATTACCTGGATGTTTTGAGTTAGGATCCTTTTGCATTTTGTATTTTCTTTGACTGTTGTGTCGATGTTCTCTATGGAATCTTCTGCACCTGAGATTCTCTCTTCCATTTCTTGTATTCTGTTGCTGATGCTCGCATCTATGGTTCCAGATCTCTTTCCTAGGGTTTCTATCTCCAGCGTTGCCTCGCTTTGGGTTTTCTTTATTGTGTCTACTTCCCCTTTTAGTTCTAGTATGGTTTTGTTCATTTCCATCACCTGTTTGGCTGTGTTTTCCTGCTTTTCTTTAAGAGCCTGTAACTCTTTAGCAGTGCTCTCCTGTAAATCTTTAAGTGACTTATGAAAGTCCTTCTTGATGTCCTCTATCATCATCATGAGAAATGTTTTTAAATCTGGGTCTAGATTTTCGGTTGTGTTGGGGTGCCCAGGACTAGGTGGGGTGGGAGTGCTGCGTTCTGATGATGGTGAGTGGTCTTGATTTCTGTTAGTAGGATTCTTACGTTTGCCTTTCGCCATCTGGTAATCTCTGAAGCTAGCTGTTTTAGTTGTCACTGTTAAGAGCTTGTTCTTCAGGTGACTCTGTTAGCCTCTATGAGCAGACCTGGAGGGTAGCACTCTCCTTAGTTTCAGTGGGCAGAGTATTCTCTGCAGGCAAGCTCTCTTCTTGCAAGGCAGGTACCCAGATATCTGGTGTTCGAACCAGACTCCTGGCAGAAGTTGTGTTCCACTCACTAGAGGTCTTAGGATCACGTGTGGAATCCTGTGTGGGCCCTTGCGGGTGTCAGGCGACTCAGCTGGCAAGGTAGCCGGGGCTCGAGTGGAGTGGAAGGGGTTTGTGCCCCAGATCAAGCCCGGGTAGCCTGCTTCCCTATGTACCGCAGTCTCAAGTTCCGCGCGATTGGATTGGGGTAGGCGCTGTGTTCCACTCACCAGAGGTCTTAGGGTCCCGTGGGGAGTCCCGTGTGGGCCCTTGCGGGTGTTGGGCAAG
The DNA here is from genome assembly GCF_000001635.26 of Mus musculus. Classification (NCBI taxonomy): domain Eukaryota; kingdom Metazoa; phylum Chordata; class Mammalia; order Rodentia; family Muridae; genus Mus; species Mus musculus. The sequence goes on along the minus strand of NC_000069.6, from coordinate 151,961,010 downwards.
ACTCTGCTGTCAAGGTAGCCCGGGGCTCGAGTCTCGAGTCGAGCGGAAGGGACTTGTGCCCCAGATCAGGCCCGGGTAGCCTGCTTCCCTATGTACCGCAGTCTCAAGTTCCGCGCGATTGGATTGGGGCAGGCACTGTGGTCCACTCACCAGAGGTCTTAGGGTCCCGTGGGGAGTCCCGTGTGGGCCCTTGCGGGTGTTGGGCAAGACTCTGCTGGCAAGGTAGCCCGGGGCTCGAGTCTCGAGTCGAGCGGAAGGGACTTGTGCCCCAGATCAGGCCCGGGTAGCCTGCTTCCCTATGTACCGCAGTCTCGAGTTCCGCGCGATTGGATTGGGGCAGGCACTGTGATCCACTCACCAGAGGTCTTAGGGTCCCGTGGGGAGTTCTGTGTGGACCCTTGCGGGTGTTGGGCAAGACTCTGCTGGCAAGGTAGCCCGGGGCTCGAGTCTCGAGTCGAGCGGAAGGGACTTGTGCCCCAGATCAGGCCCGGGTAGCCTGCTTCCCTATGTACCGCAGTCTCGAGTTCCGCGCGATTGGATTGGGGCAGGCACTGTGATCCACTCACCAGAGGTCTTAGGGTCCCGTGGGGAGTCCCGTGTGGACCCTTGCGGGTGTTGGGCAAGACTCTGCTGGCAAGGTAGCCCGGGGCTCGAGTCTCGAGTCGAGCGGAAGGGACTTGTGCCCCAGATCAGGCCCGGGTAGCCTGCTTCCCTATGTACCGCAGTCTCGAGTTCCGTGCGATTGGATTGGGGCAGGCACTGTGATCCACTCACCAGAGGTCTTAGGGTCCCGTGGGGAGTCCTGTGTGGACCCTTGCGGGTGTTGGGCAAGACTCTGCTGGCAAGGTAGCCCGGGGCTCGAGTCTCGAGTCGAGCGGAAGGGACTTGTGCCCCAGATCAGGCCCGGGTAGCCTGCTTCCCTATGTACCGCAGTCTCAAGTTCCGCGCGATTGGATTGGGGCAGGCACTGTGGTCCACTCACCAGAGGTCTTAGGGTCCCGTCGTCAAGGCCATTTGTAAACCAGTTATTTGATATTAGTCTTTCCCTTGGCGGTCAACAAATCATGTGTATATTTATCAATAAAAATATATCTATTTGCCATCTTAACAGGATGCTTGTATCTTTCTTTTCGTTTTTAACTAAAAGAGCTGATGATTTTATTTTCACATTTCACAATATAAGCGAAAAGCGCACTTTTATGTGTCACTTCTCCCTCCAAAAGCATTCTCTCTGTATGGAATGGGAGTTTCTCTGCCAGTTATCTAGTAAACACTAAGGCTCAGCACCAAGATTTCCTGGTGAAACAGAACAAGAAACACAAAATGATAAAGAGAGATTCTGCTCTTATCTGTCTGGCCAGGTCATGCCAGGCCGGGTGGGCACCATCATAGGGCAGGCGGGAGGTCTCATCATTGGAGGCCCGGGCATCATGGGCATGTGGCCTCCCATGGGAGGTCTCATCCCAGGAGCTGGTCCCACAGGTATCATCCCAGGAAGAGGAGGGACCCATCATTGGCATCATGTGAGGGCCTCCCATGTAGGGTGCAGGCATCATGCCAGGCCGATGAGGACCCGGGAGACTGGGGAGAGGTGGGATCATGGCCCCTGCAGGCAGAGGAGCAGAGAATAGAGCTGGAGGGATCTTTCCCTGTTGAAATGCAGCAGTTGTTTTGTCAGTGAGGCTCTGGGCCTGCTCTTCCATCTGTTTCTGGTAATAGTCTTTCACATTCTCTTTGTGTTTCTGACCACTGTAGTGTGTCTTCCTCATAGATGGAGAATCATGGGTAAGATTCATATCACAGTAGTCACAATAAAACTTAGGCATGATGATCCACAAGCCATTGGCTCTCCAGGTCCCCACCGCCAGGAACTCTTCAAGTAGCTTTGAAGAACATTTTTCCAACACAGGCCATGAAAACAGAAATACATATTCCATATAAAGTTGAATGTTCTAACTTAAATTATTTATATATGTATACAAATATTTGTATATAAGTGATCATGAAAAAATCTTTGAAGGTTATAATATCAGAATATTTATATGATGTGCTTGTTAAGTTTCAACTTGATACAACCTAGAAACACCTTGGAAGAGAGTTTCAATGAGGAATCTTCTAGTTGAGATAAGGTTGGTCTATGTGCATGTCTGTAGGTATCTTGATTGGTGTGGGAGACCCAAAGTATCATGGGTGACAACATTCCTTAGGGAGGGGGTCTGAATAGTGTAAGAAAGGAGAAACCTAGAAGTAAGCAAGGAGGCCAGCAGAGAGTACACACCCTTTCTCTTTTCTCTTGGTTGTGGATGTGACTAGGTGCTTGAATTCCAGCCTTGATTTTCCTGAAATGATGGACCTTGATCTGGAATTTGTAAGCTGAATAAACTTCATTCTCTTCTAACTTGCTTTTTTCAGGGTATTTGATCACAATAAGGAATGCAGCAGTGTACATGGGAATGCATTTTCTTGAAAAATAGAGTAAAATGTGTATTGTTAATAATATAATGTGAACTTAGATGTTGGGTCTTCAGAACTATACTTACTCTGAAAAGATTCCTTCATTTTTGTATCTCTACAAACATTTCGTAGCAGAGTACTTAGTCATTCCTTAGTTATCATTTAGATCATTGTTACTTTCTTACTTTCCTAAGTTAATCACCATTAGAGAAACTGGAAGCATTGCCATAAGTAAACAAAATGGAATTAATACACTTATCCATCGACAATAAGGCTTGAAGTTTGTTTTAGTGAGTGGTGAGATGTGGTCATTTAAAAAAACATTGGGGACTCGAGACTCGAGCCCCGGGCTACCTTGCCAGCAGAGTCTTGCCCAACACCCGCAAGGGCCCACACGGGACTCCCCACGGGACCCTAAGACCTCTGGTGAGTGGACCACAGTGCCTGCCCCAATCCAATCGCGCGGAACTTGAGACTGCGGTACATAGGGAAGCAGGCTACCCGGGCCTGATCTGGGGCACAAGTCCCTTCCGCTCGACTCGAGACTCGAGCCCCGGGCTACCTTGCCAGCAGAGTCTTGCCCAACACCCGCAAGGGTCCACACAGGACTCCCCACGGGACCCTAAGACCTCTGGTGAGTGGACCACAGTGCCTGCCCCAATCCAATCGCGCGGAACTTGAGACTGCGGTACATAGGGAAGCAGGCTACCCGGGCCTGATCTGGGGCACAAGTCCCTTCCGCTCGACTCGAGACTCGAGCCCCGGGCTACCTTGCCAGCAGAGTCTTGCCCAACACCCGCAAGGGTCCACACGGGACTCCCCACGGGACCCTAAGACCTCTGGTGAGTGGATCACAGTGCCTGCCCCAATCCAATCGCGCGGAACTCGAGACTGCGGTACATAGGGAAGCAGGCTACCCGGGCCTGATCTGGGGCACAAGTCCCTTCCGCTCGACTCGAGACTCGAGCCCCGGGCTACCTTGCCAGCAGAGTCTTGCCCAACACCCGCAAGGGTCCACACAGAACTCCCCACGGGACCCTAAGACCTCTGGTGAGTGGATCACAGTGCCTGCCCCAATCCAATCGCGCGGAACTCGAGACTGCGGTACATAGGGAAGCAGGCTACCCGGGCCTGATCTGGGGCACAAGTCCCTTCCGCTCGACTCGAGACTCGAGCCCCGGGCTACCTTGCCAGCAGAGTCTTGCCCAACACCCGCAAGGGCCCACACGGGACTCCCCACGGGACCCTAAGACCTCTGGTGAGTGGACCACAGTGCCTGCCCCAATCCAATCGCGCGGAACTTGAGACTGCGGTACATAGGGAAGCAGGCTACCCGGGCCTGATCTGGGGCACAAGTCCCTTCCGCTCGACTCGAGACTCGAGCCCCGGGCTACCTTGACAGCAGAGTCTTGCCCAACACCCGCAAGGGCCCACACGGGACTCCCCACGGGACCCTAAGACCTCTGGTGAGTGGAACACAGCGCCTACCCCAATCCAATCGCGCGGAACTTGAGACTGCGGTACATAGGGAAGCAGGCTACCCGGGCTTGATCTGGGGCACAAACCCCTTCCACTCCACTCGAGCCCCGGCTACCTTGCCAGCTGAGTCGCCTGACACCCGCAAGGGCCCACACAGGATTCCACACGTGATCCTAAGACCTCTAGTGAGTGGAACACAACTTCTGCCAGGAGTCTGGTTCGAACACCAGATATCTGGGTACCTGCCTTGCAAGAAGAGAGCTTGCCTGCAGAGAATACTCTGCCCACTGAAACTAAGGAGAGTGCTACCCTCCAGGTCTGCTCATAGAGGCTAACAGAGTCACCTGAAGAACAAGCTCTTAACAGTGACAACTAAAACAGCTAGCTTCAGAGATTACCAGATGGCGAAAGGCAAACGTAAGAATCCTACTAACAGAAATCAAGACCACTCACCATCATCAGAACGCAGCACTCCCACCCCACCTAGTCCTGGGCACCCCAACACAACCGAAAATCTAGACCCAGATTTAAAAACATTTCTCATGATGATGATAGAGGACATCAAGAAGGACTTTCATAAGTCACTTAAAGATTTACAGGAGAGCACTGCTAAAGAGTTACAGGCTCTTAAAGAAAAGCAGGAAAACACAGCCAAACAGGTGATGGAAATGAACAAAACCATACTAGAACTAAAAGGGGAAGTAGACACAATAAAGAAAACCCAAAGCGAGGCAACGCTGGAGATAGAAACCCTAGGAAAGAGATCTGGAACCATAGATGCGAGCATCAGCAACAGAATACAAGAAATGGAAGAGAGAATCTCAGGTGCAGAAGATTCCATAGAGAACATCGACACAACAGTCAAAGAAAATACAAAATGCAAAAGGATCCTAACTCAAAACATCCAGGTAATCCAGGACACAATGAGAAGACCAAACCTACGGATAATAGGAATTGATGAGAATGAAGATTTTCAACTTAAAGGGCCAGCTAATATCTTCAACAAAATAATAGAAGAAAACTTCCCAAACATAAAAAAAGAGATGCCCATGATCACACAAGAAGCATACAGAACTCCAAATAGACTGGACCAGAAAAGAAATTCCTCCCGACACATAATAATCAGAACAACAAATGCACTAAATAAAGATAGAATATTAAAAGCAGTAAGGGAGAAAGGTCAAGTAACATATAAAGGAAGGCCTATCAGAATTACACCAGACTTTTCACCAGAGACTATGAAAGCCAGAAGAGCCTGGACAGATGTTATACAGACACTAAGAGAACACAAATGCCAGCCCAGGCTACTATACCCGGCCAAACTCTCAATTACCATAGATGGAGAAACCAAAGTATTCCACGACAAAACCAAGTTCACACAATATCTTTCCACGAATCCAGCCCTTCAAAGGATAATAACAGAAAAGAAGCAATACAAGGACGGAAATCACTCCCTAGAACAACCAAGAAAGTAATCATTCAACAAACCAAAAAGAAGACAGCCACAAGAACAGAATGCCAACTCTAACAACAAAAATAAAAGGGAGCAACAATTACTTTTCCTTAATATCTCTTAATATCAATGGACTCAATTCCCCAATAAAAAGACATAGACTAACAGACTGGCTACACAAACAGGACCCAACATTCTGCTGCTTACAGGAAACCCATCTCAGGGAAAAAGACAGACACTACCTCAGAGTGAAAGGCTGGAAAACAATTTTCCAAGCAAATGGACTGAAGAAACAAGCTGGAGTAGCCATTTTAATATCGGATAAAATCGACTTCCAACCCAAAGTTATCAAAAAAGACAAGGAGGGACACTTCATACTCATCAAAGGTAAAATCCTCCAAGAGGAACTCTCAATTCTGAATATCTACGCACCAAATGCCAGGGCAGCCACATTCATTAGAGACACTTTAGTAAAGCTCAAAGCATACATTGCACCTCACACAATAATAATGGGAGACTTCAACACACCACTTTCTTCAAAGGACAGATCGTGGAAACAGAAACTAAACAGGGACACAGTGAAACTAACAGAAGTTATGAAACAAATGGACCTGACAGATATCTACAGAACATTTTATCCTAAAACAAAAGGATATACCTTCTTCTCAGCACCTCACGGGACCTTCTCCAAAATTGACCATATAATTGGTCACAAAACAGGCCTCAATAGATACAAAAATATTGAAATTGTCCCATGTATCCTATCAGACCACCATGGCCTAAGACTGATCTTCAATAACAACATAAATAATGGAAAGCCAACATTCACGTGGAAACTGAATAACACTCTTCTCAATGATAGCTTGGTCAAGGAAGGAATAAAGAAAGAAATTAAAGACTTTTTAGAGTTTAATGAAAATGAAGCCACAACGTACCCAAACCTATGGGACACAATGAAAGCATTTCTAAGAGGGAAACTCATAGCGCTGAGTGCCTCCAAGAAGAAACGGGAGACAGCACATACTAGCAGCTTGACAACACATCTAAAAGCCCTAGAAAAAAAGGAAGCAAATTCACCCAAGAGGAGTAGACGGCAGGAAATAATCAAACTCAGGGGTGAAATCAACCAAGTGGAAACAAGAAGAACTATTCAAAGAATTAACCAAACGAGGAGTTGGTTCTTTGAGAAAATCAACAAGATAGATAAACCCTTAGCTAGACTCACTAAAGGGCACAGGGACAAAATCCTAATTAACAAAATCAGAAATGAAAAGGGAGACATAACAACAGATCCTGAAGAAATCCAAAACACCATCAGATCCTTCTACAAAAGGCTATACTCAACAAAACTGGAAAACCTGGACGAAATGGACAAATTTCTGGACAGATACCAGGTACCAAAGTTGAATCAGGATCAAGTTGACCATCTAAACAGTCCCATATCACCTAAAGAAATAGAAGCAGTTATTAATAGTCTCCCAACCAAAAAAAGCCCAGGACCAGATGGGTTTAGTGCAGAGTTCTATCAGACCTTCAAAGAAGATCTAATTCCAATTCTGCACAAACTATTTCACAAAATAGAAGTAGAAGGTACTCTACCCAACTCATTTTATGAAGCCACTATTACTCTGATACCTAAACCACAGAAAGATCCAACAAAGATAGAGAACTTCAGACCAATTTCTCTTATGAATATCGATGCAAAAATCCTCAATAAAATTCTCGCTAACCGAATCCAAGAACACATTAAAGCAATCATCCATCCTGACCAAGTAGGTTTTATTCCAGGGATGCAGGGATGGTTTAATATACGAAAATCCATCAATGTAATCCATTATATAAACAAACTCAAAGACAAAAACCACATGATCATCTCGTTAGATGCAGAAAAAGCATTTGACAAGATCCAACACCCATTCATGATAAAAGTTTTGGAAAGATCAGGAATTCAAGGCCCATACCTAAACATGATAAAAGCAATCTACAGCAAACCAGTAGCCAACATCAAAGTAAATGGAGAGAAGCTGGAAGCAATCCCACTAAAATCAGGGACTAGACAAGGCTGCCCACTTTCTCCCTACCTTTTCAACATAGTACTGGAAGTATTAGCCAGAGCAATTCGACAACAAAAGGAGATCAAGGGGATACAAATTGGAAAAGAGGAAGTCAAAATATCACTTTTTGCAGATGATATGATAGTATATATAAGTGACCCTAAAAATTCTACCAGAGAACTCCTAAACCTGATAAACAGCTTCGGTGAAGTAGCTGGATATAAAATAAACTCAAACAAGTCAATGGCCTTTCTCTATACAAAGAATAAACAGGCTGAGAAAGAAATTAGGGAAACAACACCCTTCTCAATAGTCACAAATAATATAAAATATCTTGGCGTGACTCTAACTAAGGAGGTGAAAGATCTGTATGATAAAAACTTCAAATCTCTGAAGAAAGAAATTAAAGAAGATCTCAGAAGATGGAAAGATCTCCCATGCTCATGGATTGGCAGGATCAACATTGTAAAAATGGCTATCTTGCCAAAAGCAATCTACAGATTCAATGCAATCCCCATCAAAATTCCAACTCAATTCTTCAACGAATTGGAAGGAGCAATTTGCAAATTTGTCTGGAATAACAAAAAACCTAGGATAGCAAAAAGTCTTCTCAAGGATAAAAGAACTTCTGGCGGAATCACCATGCCAGACCTAAAGCTTTACTACAGAGCAATTGTAATAAAAACTGCATGGTACTGGTATAGAGACAGACAAGTAGACCAATGGAATAGAATTGAAGATCCAGAAATGAACCCACACACCTATGGTCACTTGATCTTCGACAAGGGAGCCAAAACCATCCAGTGGAAGAAAGACAGCATTTTCAACAATTGGTGCTGGCACAACTGGTTGTTATCGTGTAGAAGAATGCGAATCGATCCATACTTATCTCCTTGTACTAAGGTCAAATCTAAGTGGATCAAGGAACTTCACATAAAACCAGAGACACTGAAACTTATAGAGGAGAAAGTGGGGAAAAGCCTTGAAGATATGGGCACAGGGGAAAAATTCCTGAACAGAACAGCAATGGCTTGTGCTGTAAGATCGAGAATCGACAAATGGGACCTAATGAAACTCCAAAGTTTCTGCAAGGCAAAAGACACCGTCAATAAGACAAAAAGACCACCAACAGATTGGGAAAGGATCTTTACCTATCCTAAATCAGATAGGGGACTAATATCCAACATATATAAAGAACTCAAGAAGGTGGACTTCAGAAAATCAAATAACCCCATTAAAAAATGGGGCTCAGAACTGAACAAAGAATTCTCACCTGAGGAATACCGAATGGCAGAGAAGCACTTGAAAAAATGTTCAACATCCTTAATCATCAGGGAAATGCAAATCAAAACAACCCTGAGATTCCACCTCACACCAGTCAGAATGGCTAAGATCAAAAATTCAGGTGACAGCAGATGCTGGCGAGGATGTGGAGAAAGAGGAACACTCCTCCATTGTTGGTGGGAGTGCAGGCTTGTACAACCACTCTGGAAATCAGTCTGGCGGTTCCTCAGAAAACTGGACATAGTACTACCGGAGGATCCAGCAATACCTCTCCTGGGCATATATCCAGAAGATGCCCCAACAGGTAAGAAGGACACATGCTCCACTATGTTCATAGCAGCCTTATTTATAATAGCCAGAAGCTGGAAAGAACCTAGATGCCCCTCAACAGAGGAATGGATACAGAAAATGTGGTACATCTACACAATGGAGTACTACTCAGCTATTAAAAAGAATGAATTTATGAAATTCCTAGCCAAATGGATGGACCTGGAGGGCATCATCCTGAGTGAGGTAACACATTCACAAAGAAACTCACACAATATGTATTCACTGATAAGTGGATATTAGCCCCAAACCTAGGATACCCAAGATATAAGATATAATTTGCTAAACACATGAAACTCAAGGAGAATGAAGACTGAAGTGTGGACACTATGCCCCTCCTTAGATTTGGGAACAAAACACCCATGGAAGGAGTTACAGAGACAGAGTTTGGAGCTGAGATGAAAGGATGGACCATGTAGAGACTGCCATAGCCAGGGATCCACCCCATAATCAGCATCCAAACGCTGACACCATTGCATACACTAGCAAGATTTTATTGAAAGGACGCAGATGTAGCTGTCTCTTGTGAGACTATGCCGGGGCCCAGCAAACACAGAAGTGGATGCTCACAGTCAGCTAATGGATGGATCATAGGGCTCCCAATGGAGGAGCTAGAGAAAGTAGCCAAGGAGCTAAAGGGATCTGCAACCCTATAGGTGGAACAACATTATGAGCTAACCAGTACCCCGGAGCTCTTGACTCTAGCTGCATATATATCAAAAGATGGCCTAGTCGGCCATCACTGGAAAGAGAGGCCCATTGGACTTGCAAACTTTATATGCCCCAGTACAGGGGAATACCAGGGCCAAAAAGGGGGAGTGGGTGGGCAGGGGAGTGGGGGTGGGTGGATATGGGGGACTTTTGGTATAGCATTGGAAATGTAAATGAGTTAAATACCTAATAAAAAATGGAAAAAAAAAAAAAACATTGGCTGGTCTCAGGGGGATGGCTCAGTAACCATCTGGCCTGGGGAGACAGCTAGGCTGGTGATTGGCTGGGGCTGGGAAGAAAGCTCAGTTAGTAATTGGCTGGGCCAAGGAGATGGCTCAGTTGGTAGCATGTTATTTCATAAGCACTAGGAGTCAAGTAGGAGTTGAGATTTTTCTATCAGCCACATAAAAACCCAGGCTTGCTGATCTGTGGCTGCAATCCTATGATAGAGGGGTGGAATCAGGAAACATGGCTGTGCCTTCTTTTCCTGGACAGACTCTTGAGGGAAGAGCTTTCTGCTTAGTCAGCCTAGCAAACCCAGGTCAGTGAGACCCTGTCTCAAAACAAGTGAAGAGTGAACAAGAAAGTGGAGGAAGGCACACCTGATGTTCACCTCTTTCCTCAACACACACACACACACACACACACACACAAACACACACACACACACACACACACACACACACACACACACACACACACACACACAGATACAGACACTGCTTGCCAATTGTTTTGGGAGTCAAGTTGACTGTATTCAAATGGGCAGATATTCACTGGCAGTTGTTATGCTTTGTTATTGCAAGTTAATGGATTGAGCATTGCAAGTCTGTCATCTTAAAGTTCTGGAGATTCAAATTCCAGCATTAGTCTTACTGAGTTAAAAGAAGATACAAGTAGGCCTACATTCCTTCTGGAAACCAGGAGAGAAAGAATGCATTTCTCTGCTCTTCTCAGCTGCTGGGGTTATTGCTTTCCTTGGCTTCTAGGCCCACTCCCATTCTTCAAAGCACACTGGTCAAACCTCTCTCACATAATGCTATCGAGTTTATTCTCTCCCTCTCCCTGTCTGTCTCCCTGTCCATTCTCATGGTTTTGAGAGGGGAGTCTTGTTATGTTGCACAGGCTGATTTCAAACTCCTGGGATCAGAGAGCCTCTTGCCTTAGCCTCTGAGTAGATGGGACAATGGCCACGCCTCCCCATTCTTGGCTTTGTTCTGCATCTTCCATCTTTGACTCACAAAGTCCTTTGGATTACAATGCGTTTACTCATGTTATCCATGACTCTCTCCCTATCTCAAGGTTAACAGTGTTATTTCATCTGTAAACTTAATTTGCCATGTGGCATAGCATGGTATAAACCCTAGGGATTAGGATATGAGAATCGTTGAGTATCATCAAAGAAATGTAGAATCGGAAAAAGAAGTTGCACACGTATGGAGACAGTCACCCACACACTCAAATACTAGAATTCACATTCTACTTATCATGATGGTATTATTTATGTTTTTTTGTTTTTTGTCTTTTTTTTTGTTGTTGTTGCTATGACAAAGTCTCTGACAAAAGTGCACATACAACCCATATGGTGAGGAGGACACAGAAGTGTGTATGATGGTAGGAGGGTATGACTAGGTCTTCATTTTCCAGTCAGAACAGGGAACAGAGAGAAACGAACTCTTGTATTCACCTGGCTTTTCCTTCTTTTTCTTTTTATTCAATATGGGATCTATGGTTGAAGTTGTGCTTTTCTGCTCAAGGTGAGTCTTCCTCTTTGCAGTTACACCTGTCTAGGAACACCCACACAGACATGTCTAGATGTGATTCCAAAGTGGCTTTATATCCGGGCAAGTTGACCATAGGGATGAACCACTGGTCAAGTACTATTGGCTGGTTCTCTTATAAAATAGTAACCTGATTTTGAGGCAAAATAATGGAAAAAGTAAAAGGATAAGGAAAAGGTTTTAAAGTGGGATAGTTTTAAAGAGATATGGTCCACGTTGCAAACACTTATCTCTGTAGAAGCTCTGATGGGGACATGTTTGCTTTATTTCCTTTTCTAGTATGTGTGTAATAAGTGAATGTGTCATTAAAATATTAATAATTGTTATAATGACTTACAAAATGCATCTGTTTATCTCAGACATTAAGTTCTTATGCTGAGCTTTACTTTGTAATCAACAGTGTGCTAGAAAGTTGAATGTGGCTAAAACTCAACATCTTAGTAATAATCCCAGAATTCAAGTATTTACAGTTAAGCTGGAGGTTCCATACATAAGAAGGGAAAGAGAGACACATACAGAAGAAGGAGAGCGGAGGCTAATACAATAGTAAGAATGTCTAAAGCCCTAAAAAGGCATGCATATACATTTGTGTATAAATATACACAGATAGCTTAAATGAAAATTTCTCATCTGGTTTGCAATGCTCCCTCCAAAAGACAATGACCAGCTAACAAAAAAACCTAACACCAGTCATGAGAAACCCTACTTTGAGTTTTTAGCCAGTGTTATGTAAAAGAATCCCCAAATGTAACAGGCTATTGCTATTGTCTTTGGTTGTACCTTACTCCCAAAAGTAAAAGGTATGTTCCTATTGCTGAAGACATCACGCACTTCAGACACAGGACCAGGAAGCCCCTGATCCGGAACTGATTTGACAGCCTCCTTTCTGAGGACTAACTTTTACAGTAGGTACCAGAGACACCAGACAAATTTACAAAGGAGGGAATTAAACAAGAGTCTTACCCAGCTGTGATTCGTACGAACTACTGAAGGGGAAGTTTCTGGTTGTGTCACGTGGTGCAGACTCACATGATAGTTTGCTGAGGCAAGACCCAAGAGAGGACTCATGATGGTTGGGGAGAGTATAAATAGGACTCAATAGACAGTGATGGGGAGCTTGCATAGCTAGCTGTGCAAGGCTTCATTGGCCTTGAATCTTCACTGATCTTCATCTTACTGAGAGAGGCATGGTAGAGAACTCCTGGCATTTCTGCAGGTTCTGGTCACTCCTGATGACTCATGCTGATTCAGCAGAGGCCTGGTGGTTTCTGCTGAATTGTGCTGCTGTTGCTGATTTGTGTTTGCTGACACCTTTAAGCTGGACTGTTGGTGTCCTGACAACAGAGATTGGAATAAGCCCAAAGAACTACTTCTAAACAATTCTGTATCCCCTTGTCTTAGTTACCATCTTTTCTCCCTTACATTTGGACTAGAAGCAATGAGTCAAAGCATTTGAGAACCCTTAATAAAGTAGATTTCGACAAATCTAAGCCTACAAACCACAGCAATGACCAGAGAGGCATAATAACCCTTCCATCATGCATGTAGACATGCATCATGCCTTGACAGTAACCAGCTTTGTAACTGAGCTCAAGGCCTGCTCAACAAGAGAGAAATAATTCCTGGTGGTGGAAACCTAGTGAACTCACCAGAGTTAGTGAAGTGATGGATCTTGGAGGGAAACCTACACATACAGTTTTACTATACTAATACAAGCCCTGACAACACTTATACCCACAGTAAGTGCCAACCTTACTCTGCATTAATGAAACTCCTCTTTGGAACAGATGGAGATCATTACAGAAAACCACAAGCAATCAGAATGCAGAGTGGTGGAGCCCAGTCCCAAGTGACTTATCTACAATTCAACACCTGCACTCAAGGATCAGGGATCATCGTGGGGGGGGGGTTGTGGAAAAATTTAAGACACAGAAAATAAGGGAGTTTACCATGAAATTGTGTCTCCTAGTAATGTCAGGAGCCATATCCATAAACCCTCACCAATATGACTGTCAAAACATGAGCTGTACAAGGAAACAACACTAGACAAGCCTATGTGGTGGGGAAGGCCCAGGAGGCCTCAACTCTATACAAAGAACCACAGGGAGGCAAGGATGCTGAGAGCAGGAGGAGGAGTGTTTCCTAGGGAAGAGCATACTGGTTAGCTATCTGACATCAAACGGTCAGCCCTGAAAACATTTGAGTGACATTATACAGATTGAGCAAGCACATGGATACACACACACACACACACACACACACACACACACATATATATATACATACACACACACACACACACACACACACACACACACACACACACACACGTAACAATCAGTGAAGAAAGGGGCATGAATGTGAAAGAGAGCAATGAAGGGCATATGGAGGGTTTGGTGGGAGGAAAGGGGAGGGTGAACGCATTCATTATATTATAATCTCAAGAAAAAGTTAATTAACAAAAAACCCAACTTGTTTCAGCCTGGCTTGGGCATGGCTAAGGGTGTGGGCCATGCAGAGTGCACAGGGAAGGCTGAGGGAGCAAAACTGGATGGCGTTCATAGGCTGCTTAGAGAAGGCCTCCAAGAGGGGCTAAAGGTGACCTTGGAGTTTGTTTAGAGGGGAACTGGCTCGGCAGAGAACTGAGTCCATGTATTTCAGGTAGATGGGGAATCATAAACAGACATAGACAAATGGGAGAAAGCTCATGGCATGTAGTATTTGAAGTGAGGCAAAATATGTCTACATTTTTGTTTATTCAGCATGTGAGCACATTGGTGTCTTGTTAGACACAGTGTTGCTTTTGTATGAATGGATGAGAGAGACATATATTTTCAACTGGCACAATACATAAAATAAGTGTTCTAGAACCATGGTGGTATAGATTAATTGGTTAACTGTCACTTGCTTGCTGTGTGTTACAGACCAAGGCAATTTAGGCAATTTCTTAATAAAACAGGAGGTGTGGAACAAGTTCAAAGTCTATCTAAACATTCTACAGAGCAAACCAAACAAGTGTCTGATTTCCCAGTTTCTCCTTCTGACCAAGATATCTGATAGAGTCAACCAAATCGCTGAGCCTCACTAACGTGTGTGAGGCGCAGACTTCATTCTCCCCACACGGCCAGTTGGTAGCCATTGTCAAGTGTGGTGCCTGGAAATCTCCCTTCAGCGGACTGCAGAGATTGAGAGAACTGAAACAGCAGGCCACAGGGATGCACTGCCAGGATGCCTTTCAAACAAATGTGATTTATCATGTTTTAGGATCTCCTCTGCCTTCCAGCCCTTCCTCACATGTTAGAATGCCTTCACACAGATGAGCACTGTGTCAAATGTATTTTATTTGGATAGCTTCCTGGGTTTCTTCTCTCCTGGACTGCATAGGGCAGAATAAGCAATTCTTTGAAATTTGGCAGAGTTTCACATGGGCCAATCTTTTAAATTATATTTTAACTCCCAACTTCTCCCCGTCCTCTCTTTCCTGCAGTGAAGCATTTGTTTCTTTTTGAGAAATTTATTTTGGCTTTTTGACTTTCACGCTTGTAATTTTCTGCTGGGAACCTTGAACAAGGTTGCTATTGCCTGTAAGAGGGATCAAATCTTAAATAGTTGAAGTACAAGCCTGGGGGATAGTTGCAGAAGATGCTGATCGGTCACTTTTCCCACCTAAGCACACAAAACACACTTCAGGTTGAGAAAGTGCAGGATGTCACGTCTGTTACCGAGCAGAGGTCTTTCCTACTTATGTTCACCACCGTGGGACTTGGTAGAGATGGAATGGGTCTTCGGTGCTTCACATGGAAAGGGCGGCTCCACTTGATTTTTTTCCAGGGTTGTGTGATTCTATATCGTGGTAAGCTAACCCAGGCCAATCTCATGGCACTTCGTTGCCTTTTGGTGCTGAATGGCTCCCGTTCAATGTTTTTTAGGAGGCAAAGACTTGCTTATTTCCCCACAGTTTTGCTAGAAGGTTTATGAACTGAATCACAGTGCAAACCGGGCCACACAGAGTAGATTCTTGCTAACCATTTGCTAGCCAAAACTCACTACTTAGTGGAGTTGTGATGGCTGGGCTTCTGGTTGCTTTGTTTGGATGGGAATTATCTCTCTACCAGGAGCACTATGAAAAATAAAAATTGAATGACGAGGTGCAACCTAACCTTCTGATGACCTTGTAGCTTAATAGTTGTGAGGCGCTGAGGCCTTGGTGGAGGGAGTGTACCCCTGGGTCTTTCAAAGAAGACAAGGCATTTCTGACCAGGATTCTGCTTCTCTTTAGTTAATATTATGCAACCAGAAATCCCCTAGTAGCTGGGCCCAGGATCACGCAGGGGTCAAACCACTGACACTGTCTTTAGGGGGTGAGGTTCACAGTGATGTGATTCTTATATGTTGATCACGTCAGGGCAATGGAGGTCAGGGCTCTAAATATTTTGACTACCTAACTTGAATACCTCAGATGTCACATTTCTGTCTTCATTTTGCTGACAAGCCACGGATCTCACTAGTAAAATCTTATTTTGACACAAATCATCAGAAGATCTGCCAGTGATCCTGTCACTGCTGAGAGAAGCACTTGCCTGTGGCCTTCATCAAACAGCTAGCTGATCTGCCAGGAAGCACTCTCTTGATGACAGGATTATAATTCACCTGAATGAATGGCTGGCTATATTGGACCATACTGTCCTTGCTGTAGCCTTGTACGTACACGTGAGTGTGCTTGTGTGTGTGGATACCTTTATATGCACATTCTGATGTGAGCAGGTTTGTGCAGGTGTGTGAAGGTCAGAGAACAGCTTTGCATATTATCTTTTAGTAGCTGTTCATCTTGATATTTTGAGACCAAATTTTTCTCTGGAACCCAAACATCACAGGTTAAGGTAGGTAAGTGTTCACTAAGTACTAGGCATCTGCCTGTCTCTGTTTTTCAAGCATTGGTTTACAAATGTGTGTAAACACTCCTGGCTTAAAAAGTGTGTGTGTGTTGTACACATGTACATGTGCACTCATTGTATGTATATGTGGAAGCCATAGGTAGAGCCCTGAACCTAGAGTCTGCCTTTTTAGCTAGATAGACTTGGTACTGAGCCCCTTTGATCCTTCTGGGGCTACTGGTCCATGCCACCCTGCTTGGTTTTTATGTAGGTGTTAGAGATGACAAGACAGAGCCTCAGGATTGCTCAGCAGGCACCCTGAACACAAAGCCCTCTTCCCAGCCCATTCCTGACATTGTTTAGATGAGTTCTAGATATTAGAGCTCAGTTCTCATGCTTGCCCAGTAAGCACTTTACTGAAAGTGCTATCTTTTCGGATACTGTACTGCAGGATACACACACACACACACACACACACACACACACACACACACACACACAAATGCTCAGTGTAGCTTTGGACCTTAGCTTCCTACAGCTATTGTAACAAAATATCACAAACAAGCTTTAGCTGAAGGATACAAATTTATTTTTATTATTTTATGATACCAGAGATCAGTCAACCTGGTCTTGCTTAGCTAAAACAGAAGTGCTAGCAAGTCTATATTCTTCCTGGATGCTCCGCGGAGGTACTCTCATTTCCTTGCCTTTTCTGACTTTATATTCTTTCTTATTCTTTGGCTCCTGGCCCCATTCCAAGTGCAAAGCCAGCAGGCACTAGCCATGGCTTTGTTTTGGTCCAAACTGTTTCTCTGCTTTCTGCATCACATTTCCTTATCTGACTCTTTTGTGTGCCTCTCCTCATATATCAGCAGGTTCTGCTCCACCATCTGGAACAACTTTCCTGTCTCTAAGCCCGTCACTTCCTCACACATTCCATTGCTTTTGTATGTTAGGATGTGGGCATGGTTGGGGGGATCAGTACTAAGCTCACCACATTCTGATGATGTGCTGAGTAATTTTTTTTTAAAAGGGCAGCTTTAATGCCAATGATGGGTTCCTATAACAAGACTAGAAAGACAGAGGATTTGGACATGATGTAAATATTGATGAAAAATTTAGAACTGATGTAAATATTGTGTCTGTCACTGGAAAAGAGATGATAGAGATACACACAGCACAGACTTGCGAGGATGAGATGAAATAATGAACGAGAAGGAGCCAGCCTCATCCTAGGCAAATAGAGACACCAGGTAAAAGCTCACTGGTATCATGATCATGACCTTTCATAGGACACCAATGCCAAATGACAGCTCAGCAGTTCTATACCTCTTTTGGTGGCAGAAATACCATTGTGTAGTTCAAAGTTATTGACATCAGCCTATAGAAAGGCTAGGAACACAGGGCCCCCAATGGAGGAGCTAGAGAAAGTATCCACGGAGCTGAAGGGGTCTGCAACCCTATAGGTGGAACAGCAATATGAACTAACCAGTACCCCCCAGAGCTCGTGTCTCTAGATGCATATGTATCAGAAGATGGCCTAGTCGGCCATCGTTGGGAAGAGAGGCCACTTGGTATTGCAAACTTTATATGCCCAGTACAGGGGAACGCCAGGGCCAAGAACCGGGAGTGGGTGGGTAAGGGAGTGGGGCGGGGGGGGGGGGGGATATAGGGGACTTTCGGGATAGCATTTGAAATGCAAATGAAGAAAATATCTAATAAAAATTTTTAAAAAAAGTATGTATAACATAGAATGAGTCCAGAATAATGGTAAAGTGATTATGCTCTGAGGTCACAGGTCTGATTTTGAACCTTGCTCCAACATTTTCTAGTTGAATGACCAGGAGAATGTTGTTTCCCAATTTCTACATGTATGTTAATTAGGAATGGCAGCAATGCATACTGCACTTGTTTAACTTTTGTAATATATTTAAAACTTCTGTGGTCTGTAGTATGCACACGTGAATAGACAAATGAATCATCCAATTGAAAAAAAAAAAGAAAGGCTAAAGGCAACAGCCAGGATGCTCACATTCTGTGGGTCCTCATTATTCTTGGGAGTGGATGGCCACCAGCTCACAAGTGGGGATAGAACAGTAGCGTTGAGCGGGGTTCAGGTGGCCGTGCGTACGACAGAATGTGTTCAGGAGACAGCTTCAGTGAGATAGCTCTACTTTTGTTCTGTTTCCCTTCCCTTTTCTTCTTTCTGTTCTTCTTCCCTCCCTCCCTCTCTTTCTCCTTTTTCCTTCTTGTCCTATCTCCTTGTCTTCTAGTCTCCCCATTCCTCCTCTCCACACTTGTAGTCAATGCATGAGCAGGTTTAGGTCATGACTCTTGGCTTTCCGTTCACTGCTTCTTTCCCTATAGTATACTGGGGTGTCTTGAGTAGAATAAATACCAAACTGGTATAAAAAAATGAAGAGGTTTAGGAAGTCAAGTGAAGGCAAAGTACCCCTATTGATGACAAAGCAAGAGAAATCCCTTCTCATTATTGAACCTGATCTTGTATATTGCAAAAACAGTGCTTAGGAGCACAGAGTCTGGCCCTTCATCAACACCACATAAAAGGAATGTTGTTTGTTAAAGCGGTAGATTGGAAACAGCTTGACTACAGCAGAATAGTACTTAGGCATTTTGTTTGAAGCCTGGGATTCTCCACAAGGATTTAGAGTTTGGACTTTAAGTTCCAGAGTGTTGGGTTCTGAGAAAAGTCTGAGAACACTGGAAGGACGGCGTCGTACTGAGACAGAGCGTGGCTGTCTTC
This sequence comes from Mus musculus, assembly GCF_000001635.26. Taxonomy (NCBI): domain Eukaryota; kingdom Metazoa; phylum Chordata; class Mammalia; order Rodentia; family Muridae; genus Mus; species Mus musculus. Next base: position 151,941,829 of record NC_000069.6, on the reverse strand, counting down.
TGTGGCCCAAGCTGGAGCAGTGAAACCAGATGTCCTTAGTTTCAACTGCCTTCCCACTGATCTCCCTCTCTCAGGCACTCTGAGATGTCACAGAAGATAAACTATCTGCCCAACTACATTGTAAAAGCTATTTTAGCCTAGTACAGATCTTAAACACAAAGCACCTCTCCTTCTAGACTTAAAAAGTTGACAGTCACTAGAAAGAATCTGTAATTAGCACAGAAACCTGTTAGTTAGTGTAGGGTAAATTATATTTTGTTTAATGATTTAACTGTCCCACGAATAAACATAGAAATGCCCTCAGAGTTATTCCATGGGCATACGGTGTGTATTATCTTAGGGATGTACTTAATGTAGACGAGCAAATGTATTTATCATCTGGATAATAAATTCAGTTCATAGGAAGGATACACTCTAATGCCTGTCCAAAGGGAGACATTGCAGATGAATGTTGGAAGATCTACTGAAGAAAGCAAAAGCAAAAACCTAAGGGTGAGTGTCAGAGGGGCTGTAGCTCAGATAGAGGGTGCTCACCTAGCATCTGTGAGGCTGTAGGTTTGATTCCCAGCTGGGGGTTGAGAGATAGAGAGGCACAGAAAACAATGAGTTAATTTCCTTGCCAAAAGAATAGTTTTTTTTTTTTAAAATGCATCACACCACGTATTCAAATCCTATGCAATTGGATGCTTGAACCAGCTTCAACTGGTTGAATGTTTTGTGTTATTTACAGCTGGAGTGGGATACTTCCCTGATGATTTAATAGAATCTGAAAGCAATCACTTATCAGTATTTATTCCAAGAGGATGCTGCTATATTAATGCAATGGCATAAACATAGGATCTAGTTTAATAATACTTAGGTCAGAGTTTTAGCATTAGTGTCCTAGCAACTTAGGGAAACTTATTTTCAAGAAAATTACCATACCTGTTCAGTGTGGTTTTTGAAGAATTTGAAGTGAGGATGGATATGAAAATGTTCTCTGATATAATATAAAATGTTAACTTTTGTTTTTTTATTGCATGTCAGACAGTTGCCCTAGAAAGATTATATACTTTACTAGCCACACCATCTTGTTTCTAGCTATGTCTCTAGTTTTTAGTAGAAAGCTACCAGCTCCCAACCTGCTACCCCATCCTGGGGTGGGGATGGGATGTTTCCCTCATTTCCTATGCGTGTGGTCTGCAAGCCTCTTTTTGTTGCCTCCCACATTATGTTTTTATGGGTGGCATGCTACTCTCCATTAATCACCACAGTATTATAGAGTTCCTTGCTTCTTTCAATTTGACACAAGTATTTCTGCTAGCCTGTACGCTGACCTGCATGTTGTATGTTTCTGTGGAAATGGTGTGTGTGTGTGTGAGTGTGTGTGTGTGTAAGCACGTGCACATGTGTTGAATTATTTCTTTTATCCCAAATAAAAGCAAGTCAAGATGGGCATGGGCAGAAGTGAGAATGCTTTCCAACCAAAGCTATGAAATGGTTTATTATAGAGATAAAAACCTCAGTGCCCAGTGTTCACAGTTATTCATTTTCGAACACAGCTGAGAGAAAAACAGTCATAAAATCACTCTGTTTCAGGTCTGTGTGAAAACATGGTTAGTATTCAGAAGACATTCCTATTTGAATCTAGAAGTAGAAGGGCAAAAGTGGTGATCGCTGGATTGGAACACAAAATTAGGAATTCATCTTAGAAAACACTTTGCTTTGCCGAAGCAGACAAATATTTACACATAAAGAGTCCATGTAGAACAGAGTGTGAAAGTCTGACGCTGTTGAAAAGTATAATCAAGATGAAATGAGGGAGTCATGTACAAGAACCATAATTTTGATGGAGCAGGCTGGAAGAATGATCAATGTAATGACTTAATTCAAAGAGTAAGGTGGACTTGAGATTGGATATCATAGTCAGGAATACTTTTCCTGTAAAGACATGTTGGGAGTCATCTCAGGCCAAATCAAGAGTATTTAATGAAGAATGCTCAACTTATGTGAAGAGCTTGGTTTCCCAGTCAACATGAGGACTGAACAACAAGCACATGAACTTTCACCTTAGTGATATTTGGGTTCTCAAGGCAAGTTTCAGTGGGAAATCACCTACTATGAAGTTGTGGATACATTTTGGTAAATCATTTTTTACAGTCTCAATATATATTATTGTACATAAGAGTGTTTACTTTATCAAGTAAAATAAAATGTGATAAAGTAAGATAATGTGATTTTATATAACAATACTATCCTAGCTTGTTAAATATGACCTATCTTGGATATTAGTTTGCATCATTGGATTATTAAGGAATGGCTTTGCTTTTACATATTTCTTTTTAAACCATTGTTTTTTTTCGAACTCTTTACATTTTCATGTGTGCTTATGACAGAAAAATTAGAATCACTATACCCCTATCAAACACTTGGGAAAGGATGTTAATTAGTAGTTTTAAAAAAATCATCATTTGCTTAAAGTTTTTATTTGGTGTTTTCTGACATATAGACACTTTTATTTTATATAAAACATAAGAAATATATATATATTTCTCATGTTAGCGTGGCAGGTTCTTTACTGATCTAGCTCCCCGGGCCAATATTTCTGTTATTGAGTAGGAGATCTCAGTCTAGGGCACCATTCTTCAGAGAGGGTGGCTTCCCTAATTTTGGTGAATACTCATCTATAAAAATATAATACTGGGCTGTTGGCGAAGACAATGATTCTCACTGTCTTTTACGTTTTTAAGTGTGATTTTTTGCAGGCAAAATGCATTGTGGGCTAGAAATACAATGCATAGACCATGGGGAGAAAGCTGACCTCCAGGGATAGTGGAGGCATTGGGGAGTGCTCCTCCTGCTGTGATCCCTCCTCCTGCTTCTCTCATGATTTAGGTCTTAAAGCTTTGACATCATCAGCACAAGAGCTGGGGAAACCCCCACATTTTAGTTTTCTTTGAAGATTCTTGAAAGAACTAGAGCAGAAAGAATTGCGACAAATAAATGTGGTTTTCATTTTGATGAGTGTGGTTTCAATCTCAGGAAAATTTCTAGAATGTGTCCTTGAAATGAAACTAATGGCTTAGAGTCAGTGGACTCACTGTGGTATCTTATCAGCTTAATGATTCCTTTAATAGAAAGTCTGAATGGAGAAGTGCTGTATGTGGTGTGCCTCTCACCACATTCTTCTAGGTGTGATGGACAAATGAGAACAGCATGTTTGTAAACCGTGATAAACATGGACTTCTTAGGACACACCCATAGGATCTAGAAATAGACTATTCTGAACCTAAAAGAAACAGTGGAAAGATTCTTCTACTAGTTTGAACTTTCAAAATTTATTAGAGTAAATGTAAAATATCTGCTGTGATTGTTTTGAGGAATTCTGATAGAAACAAATGTAAATTATATTTTTCCTTCAAATAGTTTGTGACACTATTAGGTTGAAACAATGTGACTTATACACACACCTAAAATTATTTAGATGATGTCAGTGACATTAATGTGAGTCATCAATTGGTCACTGTAAAAATAAATCTCTATTAGTTGTTGGGTCTTTAAGTCTTCAGCTGCGAGAATGAGGAAAATAGGAGCCATTCTTTACATTGTGCCAAACAAAGTGCATGTTTCGGGGTGCCAACATAAAAAGTTAATGTATAGTGAGAGAAAATAATCAGAAAGAGGGAAACTGGAAAGTAAAACCATACAGTGATGGTTGAAAATGTACAACAAAACAAAACAAAACAAAACAAAAAAACAAAACAAAAAACCCCACTCAGGTGAAATGAGAGCTGTCTCCAAGCACCTGTAGAGATTTCGTATGGACATGTACAATTAGGTCCAGAAGAAAGGAATGTGATGTTAAACTCTTCATATCTACACAATGAAGGACTCGCAGAGCTCCTATGAAAGATATAAGCAAATATTTAAAAATGGGTCAAACCTAGGAATGCTATAGAGTACTAAATATTTTTTCTAGCTTACCCTTCAAACATGAGATTCTAATTTCATGAACTTTAAAAAAATATTTATTTTTATTTGTTTAGTTTTATTGAAGACAGATTTTTTCTCACATAATAAATCCTAATTATGGTTTCCCCTTGTTCTACTCCTCCGAATTCCTCTCCTTCTATCCAGATGCACCCTCTTTCTGTCTCTCATTAGAAAACAAACAGGCTTCTAAGGGATAATAATAAAATAAACCAAAATAAGATTAATCAAAAACTAACACATTAGAATAGGACAAAACAAACAAACCAAAGGAAAACGAGCCCAAGAAATGGTACAAGAAACAAAGTTACAGAGACTCACTTTCATACACTAAGAGATCCCATTAAAAAACACTAAACTAGAAGCCATTACACACACACACACACACACACACACACACACACACACACATACACACACACACACACACACACACACACACACACTGTAGAGGAAAAAAGAAAGAAGAAAAAATATGCAAGTAAAATAAAAATTAAAATAAAATTAAAAAGGAAGAAAGAAATAAAGAAATAGAAGAGAAGAGAAGAGAAGGAAAGAAAAGAAAAGAAAGGAAAGAAAAGAAGAGAAAGGCAAAACCAAGCTAAGCCGTGACATAACATTATGAGACAAGAGGCCTCCAAAGATGCTGCAGAGTTCCTTTTCTGCTGGCCATCTTCTAATGGGCATGTGGCCTTCCCTTAAGAGTAATTCATTTCTCCAGTGAGACTCTCTTGGAGAAAATGAAATTTTCGTTTACCAGTGGTTCTCAGCTGGAGATAGGGTTAGAGATGGATTAGGGATTAGGTGCATGTGGCTGCTTCTCTTTTTAGTTCTATGGCTCCATCTGGTACAACTCTTTCAGGTCTTGTGTGTGTTGCCTCAGTCTCTGTGAGTCCATATGTGCCTCAATCCTGTTGATGTACAAGGCCTTGTTTCCTTGGTGTCCTCTTCCCACTCTGGCTCTTACATTCTCTCTGTCCCCTCTTCTACAAGGTTCCCTTAGCTCTGAGGGCAGGGATTTGATGGAGACATTCTGTTTAAGTCTGAGTGTTCCAAAGTGTCTCATTCACTGCATGTTACCTGGCCGTGGGTCTCTGTATTGGCTCCCATCTGCTGCAGGAGGAAGCTTCTCTGATGATGGCTTACCAAGGCGATGATTGAGGAGTATAGTAGAATGCCATCAGGAGTCATTTATTACTACAGTGTTTTAGAACGGTAGTATTTGGTTTTACCGTAGGTCCCTGGGCTGTTTCAGGTCATCCAAGCAGTGTCAGGTATGGGCTCTATCTTGTGGAGTAACCTCAAGTCAAATCAGAGATTGGTTGGTTACTCTCATAAGTGCTGTGCCACCATTGCGCTAGCATATCTTGTAGGCAGGACACCACTGTAGATTGAAGGGTTTGTAGCTGGGTTGGTGTTTACATTTCTCCTTTGGTAGCATGCAGAATACTTTCCTATACCAGAAGAATAGAACATAGTGAGTGAAGGCTCTGTGTAGGCGGAGCTTGACTTTTCCCTGTTAAGGAGTTGTGTAGGCGTTGTCTTCAGCAACGGGGCCTAGCTGTCAGTCTGTGGAGAACAACCTTCAGTCTGGGCAACAGCCTAGGTTATTTGGGGGTTCCGATGGGACTCCTTTAGCCAAAAACTTAATTAGATGTAACACAATCTCAGGACTGGATGCTTCATGTGATAACAAGAGATGTTCAGTTGGATTCTGTCTCCTCATTACTTGGCTATTTTTAAATATTACCTTCATATATGTATGTATTTTAGGACTTTTCTACTGTATTAAATTTCCACACTACCCCTCAAATGGCCCTTGATTTTAGCTGTATCTCCCCATATTCTCTCCATTATCTCTCTCTTCCCTTCCCTCTCCACTTGATTTTCCTATTCCAGTACCCCGATCCATACATAATCATTTATTTTATTTCTCTTTCCTAGGGAGATTTAACTATTCTCTCATCACCTTTCAGTCACTAACTCTATACCTAAGCTCTGTGTATTGTATCTTTATTCTCACTGAATTAACAAATAATAGCCACATATAAGGGAATCCATAACATATTTCGCTTTTCTGGGTCTAGATTATCTCACTCAGGATGAATTTTTTTTCTTAGTTCTATCCATTTACCTTTGAATTTCATTATTTAAGTTTTTGGTGGTTGAGTAATATTCTACTGTGTAAATGCACCATTTTTTAAAAAATTTGTTCATCTTTTGAGGGACATCTAGGTCATTTCAAATTTCTGGCTATTCTGCATAGATCAGCAGTGAACTTGGCTGAGTAAGTGTCTCTGTAGTAGGATGACGCTTCCTTTGGGTATATACTCAACAAGGGTGTAACTGGATTTTGATGTAGATTGGTTTCCATCTTCCTGAGGAACCATCACACTGATTTCCATAGTATCTGTATTGGCTAGTTTTGTGTCAACTTGACACAGCTGGAGTTATCACAGAGAAAGGAGCTTCAGCTGAGGAAATGCCTCCATGAGATAAAACTGTAAGGCATTTTCTCAATTAGTGATCAAGGGGGAAAGACCCCTTGTGGGTGGTACCATCTCTTGGCTGGTAGTCTTGGTTCTATAAGAGAGCAGGCTGAGCAAGCCAGGGGAGGCAAGCCAGTAAGGAACATCCCTCCATGGCCTCTGCAACAGCTCCTGCTTCCTGCCCTGCTTGAGTTCCAGTCCTGACTTCCTTTGGTGATGAACAGCAATATGGAAGTGTAAGCTGAATAAACCCTTTCCTCCCCAACTTGCTTCTTGGTCATCATGTTTGTGCAGGAATAGAAACCCTGACTAAGACAGTATCTGTACAAATTTTCAGTCTTACCAACAATGGGGGAATTATTCCACTTACTCCATCCATATCCTTACCAGCATGAATTAGCTGTTACTTGTTATACCTTAGTTATTCTGAAGATTTTAAGATGAAATATCAAAATAGTTTTGATTTGTAGTTTCAAGATGACTAAGGATGTTAAAAATTTCTTTAAGTGTTTCTTAGCCACTTTAGATTCCTCTTTTAAGAATTCACTGTTTAGATTTGTACCTCCTCTTAAAATTGGATTATTGGTTTCCTTGATTTCTAGTTTTTGAGTTTTTAAAATATATATTTGACATTAAGCCTCCAATGGATATATCCCCATTAAGTAGGATGCTGCTTTATCTGAATGACCATGACCTTTGGCATATAAAAACTTTTCAGTTTCACATGGTCCCAATGATTAATTATTGATCTCAGTGCCTGTGTTAATGATGTTTTGTTCAGAAAGTCTTCTGTGCCAATGAGTTCAAGGATATTCCTCACTTCCTCTTCTATCAGGTTTAGTGTACTGTTTTTTTGTTTGTTTGTTTGTTTTTGTTTTTTTTTTTTTTGTTTTTTTGAGTCAGGGTTTCTCTGTATAGCCCTGGCTGTCCTGGAACTCACTCTGTAGACCAGGCTGGCCATGAACTCAGAAATCTGCCTGCCTCTGCCTCCCAAGTGTTGGGATCAAAGGCATGTGCCACCATGCCTGGCAGTGTAGCTGGTTTTATGTTGAGTTCTTTGATTCATCTGAAGTTGAGTTTTGTGCAGGGTGATAAGTATGGGTTGATTTGTATTCTTCTAACAAGCTATTTGTCTGTATAACATCACTGTAAGACACTATGTCTTTGTTGATCAGCAGAAAATCTGCCCAAATAGGGTGGGCTACTTCCCAGGGATTATATATTAATTTAATAATGACAGGAATCAAATCAAAAGTAGGAATCAAATCCTAAAAATGTCCCCCCTTCTTGCCTACCTACAAGGGCTCATTCATCTCAGTCTAGAGTCCATGGTGAAACCATCTCAGGAAGATCACCTGCTAGCCTTTAACCTTTCCTCCATGGCTCAAGGCATAGCATGGAGTATTCTGTAAATATTTGTTAGGAAATTTGGTTTATAATGTCTGTTAGCTCCAGTGTTGCTCTAGTTTTTGTCTGCATGACCTGTCTATTGGTGAGAATGCCGTATTAAAGTCTACCACTATCATTGTGTGAGGGTCAACATGTGACTTAAGCTGTATTTCTCTTACAAATTTGAGTTCCTTTGTGTTTGGGGCATAGATATTAAGAATTAAAATGTCATGTTAGTGAATTTTACCTTGGATGAGTATGTAGCATCCTTTCCTATCTCTTCTGATTAGTTTTAGTTTGACATTCTTTTGTCAGATATTAACATGGCTACCCCAGCTTGGTTTTTAGGTCCATTTGCTTGGGATATCTGTTTTCATCTTCTAGCTGGAGGTGATGTCTACCCTTGATGCTGAAGTGTGTTTCTTGGATGGAACAGAAGCATGGGCCCTATTTTTGTCCATTATATTGGACTGTGTCTTCTTACCGGGGAGAACTGAGATCATTGAATGTTGGGAAATATCAACAAACAGTATTTGTTGATTTCTGCTATTTTGTTGTGGTGTGTGTGTATGTGTGTGTGTATGTTGTTTTTCCTCTTTCGATTTGTTGGTTTGGCAATATTCTTTGTGTTTTCTTGGTTGTGACTAACCTCTGCTTTCCTCTCACACCTTCTATAAGGCTGGATTTAGAGATAAAATGGCTGTAATTTACTTTCATCATGCAATGTTCTAATTTTTCCATTTATTACTATTGAAAGTTTTGCTGTATATAGTGGTCTATGCTGGCATCTGTGGTCTATAAAATATCTGTGTAGGCATTTCTGGCTTTTAGACTCCACTGAGAAGTTAGAGGTTATTTTGATAGGACTTCCTTTATATGTTACCTGGTCTTTTCCTCTTGCACCATTAATAAATATTTTTTCTTTTTTTTTTTGTTCTGTATGTTTAGTGTTTTGATTATTAGGTGTGGATAGGAGTTTATTTTCTGTTTTTTTTTTTTCAATTTGCTGATTGTTTTGTAAATTTCTTGGATTTGATAGACATCTCCGTAGGCTAGGGAATTTTTCTTTTATGATTTTGTTGAAAATATTTTCTGTGCCTTTGAGCAGGGTTTCCTCTCCTTCCTCTATTCCTATTATTCTTAGGTTTGGTATTCTCTTAGTGTTCAAAGCTTCCTGGATGTTTTGTGTCAGAATTATTTTTATTTAATGTTTTCATTGCACAAGGTATCTATTTCTCTATTGTGTCTTCCATGCCCAAAAATTTCTCTTCCATTTCTTGTATTCTATTGGTGAGGCTTACCTCTAATATTTCTGTTTGAGTTCCTAAAATTTTAATTTCCAGATTTCCCTCAGTTTGTGTTTTCTTTATTGAATCCATCTGTAATCTGTTTTATTCATTTAGTTCCACTGTTTGTGTTTTCATAGATTTCTTGAAGGGATTTACTAATTTATATTTAAGGACTTCTAAAATATTCATAAAGGCTATTTTGTTTTTTTTTTTAAATCTTGTACTTCAGCTATATTTCATTTTGCAGGGCCTACTGTGGTAAGGTTGCTGGACTCTAATGGGGATATCTTGGTCTGGTTGTTATTGGTTGTGTTTTTATGTTGGCATCAAGGCATTTGAGTTTAGAAAAATTATAATTTTAGGTGCTGATATCTTGTCTTGTTTTTGTTGGATGGGTGATTTTCCTTCTTTTTTTTTTGTTGCCCTCTCTGGTTCTGAGAAGGGTTGTGGATGTGGTTTTCCCTGCAGGGAATTATTCTGGGGTTCTGATTGGTGTATCTACTGGGGGTTCCAGGTAAAATGTGTCTCTAGATATTGGGGGCTGATACTTAGGAATGGTTATGGGTTAGGAGGGGACCTGGGTGGACCTAAAGGAGACAGAACATCAGGGTGTTCCCCAAGGATCTGCTTAGTATTTTAGGAATGGAGATAGAGAGTGAAGAGAGGTCCCAACAGGTAGTCTGTTACATGACCCAGGGATGAGACTGGGGATTGGGTTTGGAGGAGAGGAAGAAGGGTGAAAATCTTAAACTTACTGCCTGCTTCAGTGACCTACTTGTTTGTCTGCAGGGTTGGCTGGTGGTTTTCCAGGGAGTGCCTGCTGGAGTTGGGGGCTGGTCTAATGGGATGAGTGGGAAGAAAGATTTGAGATATGTCTGCTTTCTCTCTGGAGTTGGACACAGAAAAGGGAAGGCTGGGGGTGAGACTTTGTGATTGGACACTTGGAGAAACAGAGGAGAGGTGAAGGTCTGCAGTTAGCATATCCACTTTCCTGGCTGGAGTATAATTTTAATTTTTAAAAAAATATGCAACATATTAAAAGGTATTCTTTAGGCCTCTCTAAGTTCATGTAGAAGAAATATGAATTGGACTTATAACAGATATGCCTGGTCTCCTTTGACATGGGTCTCCAAGTAAATTATTTAAAACCTGTCCCTAGAACCAATCCAAGCTGTCTAGATATTTGGGTCACAGAGCAAACTTTAGTCTTTTATTCTCAATTCTGCAACCACATTCATTTGAAAGATGACCAGTTGAAGCAGAGTTTTGCCAGCAGGGTATGACGAGGACAAGTTTGGAAAAAGGGTCCAAGGTAACAAGTTCGAGTTCTTCAGCCTGAGGCAATCTTAACTCCATCTGGAGGCAATTTTAATTTATGATTATAGTTTTAGTCATCGTAACTTTAGAATTTGATTTACTTAATTATTTCAGTGATGCTAGTTTCTTGGACAAGAGTAACATCAACAGCAAACCCCCAGCTACTTTGGTGCTTTTCAGTTTGAAAATTTTAATCCACAGTGACTCAGGGAGATCATGGCTAGTTTACACTGGCCTCCAAAGTCAGTTCAGGAAAAACTAGTTGGCATGTGACATACATGTTTTGGTTATTTCCTGTATGAATCATAACATAATTCATGATGATGGGGGGGGGGGGAGAACACAACAACAAAAGGGTACGATATCACTGTGTGTGGGGGTGATACACAAAATGAGAATGGGACTGCCACTCCACAACAGCACACCCAATGGCCTGTATTTGATTCTCAGTGCTTCAAAAGCACAAGAGGAAAACAAATCCCTCACATTTCATGCAGAGCAAGAACTGATGGTCTTTTAAGGGTTGAGAATAATTTGAGGACTTGTGGTACTCAGACCTGTGTCAGTGTGTAATGAAATACCCATCTCAGGCTGCGTAAGCCGACTTTGATTCTTAGTGGACTTGCAGCATTGAAAATGCAGAGTGCAAGTCCAAGGGGTCTGTTTTCTAACTGTCTCCTGCTAAGGGTGGGAGATGACAGGAGCTCACGGTGGGGTATATGTAGTTGTAAGCAGTCGTGCCTTGGGTAGGAGTGGAGAGAAGAAGATGATGTACCCATCATGAGTGGGGTGACACCTGCCACTTTCATCACAGGCCTCCATGGGAATCAGTGTGTGGCAGCGACAGTTCCTTACCTTCCAGGTGTCTCTCTTCTTCTCAGTGTCACCGTCCTAGGGCTAAGCCTTTAGTCACAGTGGATCCTTGGATTCTCAAACCACACAAAGACAGATTAAATGAATTTTATTTATTTATTTTTATTAGATATTTTCTTTATTTACATTTCAAATGTTATTCCCTTTCCTAGTTTCCCCTCTGAAAATCCCCTATGCCTTTCCTCCTCCCCCTGCTCACCAACCCACCCACTCCTGCTTCCTGGCCCAGACATTCCCCAATACTGGAGCATAGAACCTTCACAGTACCAATGCCCTCTCCTCCCACTGATGACTGACTAGGCCATCCTCAGCTACATATGCAGCTAGAGACAGGAGTCCCACCATGTGTTTTCTTTGCTGGTGGTTTAGTCCCAGGGAGCTCTGGAGATACTGGTTAGTTCATATTGTTGTTCCTCCTATGGAGCTGCAACCCCCTTGAGCTCCATGTATACTTTCTCTAGCTCCTTCATTGGGGCCTCTGTGCTCTGTCCAATGGATGACTGTGAGCACCCACTTCTGTATGTGTCAGGCACTAGCAGAGCCTCTCAGGAGACAGCTTTATCAGGCTCCTGTCAACTAACTCTTGTTGGCATCCACAATAGTGTCTGGTTTTGGTGGTTGTTTATGGGATGGATCCTCAGGTGGGGCAGTCTCTGGATGGTTAAATGATGTTTATAAAGCAAGACAATAAATGTCAATCACTCTGTAAGCATCCAGACAGTGATGATTATTATTAGGTTTGTGATTGTCACTATCAAATTAAATGGCCTGGGTCACAGTCCCACAGGTGGATCACCTGCCTTAGGGAACGAACAAGTATGCAAACCTTTATCCAGAGAGGACAAAGTGCCTGGATTGGAGTGCTCCCCTGACTTGTTTTCTGAGAAGAAAAAAAAATGCTATGAGTCTTCCAAAATACTCTTCATCTCCCTCACTTTATTCTCTGTGGCTTTTATTTCGAGAGATTAGTGTCCAGTGAGACAGACAAAGGTGTCCACACCAGTGACATGGCATATAGGTGGTCCTGTGCACAGGTCCTTAAAAAGCCCTTCTTCTCTACTTGCATTTTCCATGCTGTGGATGTCATGTGCCATTCACAGTGACAGTATTGAGATGGTGTGTGGGCTGAATAGCATGTCCCTGAGAGACGTCCTGGAGTTCTCCCTGTTGACACTGTGAAGGTGATTTTTTTTTTTTAAGGTGATTTTTTTTGGCAACTCTGTCTTCACAGCCACAGCAAGGATGAGATGTATCATGCTGACTACGAGTGGATCCTAATGCACTGTGGTTGGTGCCTTTATGAAAGGATAATTAGGGTATAGTCACAGTAATGGCAGCTGTGTGCAGATAGAGCAGAGCTGCGACTAAAACATCTCAGGACACCTGTCAAGTTTCCAGAACAGATGAGCATTTGAACTGGAAGACTGGGAGAAGACGCCTCTCTCACAGTGTGATTGGGCTCTATTGATCCCTGCCGACCCTTGGTCCCTGGACCTGAATCTTTTTGTGTTTGATTATGTGTCTATAGTTTTGTTTTAGAGTTCTGGGCAAGACCATTCTTAAGTTCATTCTTTAGAGTTGGTTATCTGTTCTAAATACATAACAAAAATAGAGAAAAATATATTTAAAATATTAAAGACTTACATTTTGAAAGGTTCAGAAACTCTTACCTGTGGCTGAAGAGCTACTGGTGATCGCTACAGAAGAAAGGTGTCAGTTTTCTTAGAGTCGTGGCCCCTGAACAGCTTCTCATGTACCAGTACATGGCTCTACACTCTGCACACACTGGCAGTGCAGAGCAGACTCAGAAGGTGTAAAAGGAGTAAACATAGTTGTGTACATGTGTGTGTCGGGGGAGGCGGGAGTAGTGGGAGGGCCTTGGAAGGAGTTGGAGGAGAGAGTATGGGGGTTTGAACAAAACACATATTATTTATGAAATTATAAAACAAGATGGCAAAAGCTATATCTTGAAGAAATATGCAAAAATGAGGATGAAAACACATTTTTTGTGAAAAAAGAAGTAGGATTCTTGAAAATAAAAACGTGGTTATTTAGATGAAACTTAGCAGGGAGGATAATGTTTTGATACTGAGAAAATGGATCAGCTACGAAGAAACCAACCAAAAGGCAGCACAGCCAGGTCTAAAAAGTAAAATGTAAAATAATTGAAGGTTAGAATCGGTGACTTTAGCATACACCTGAGTAGATTCAGAGGCAAACAGGAGGGTGCATGGTCAGAAAGCATGAGTTATAGAAGTAATGGGTGAAATCTGAAGAGAGAGTAAGGCTCAGTTACACAAACAGTGAATCTCTACCACGGGACTGTCTGCACTCTGAAGGGAAATAGCATAATAAGGTCAGATATGTGTATGGAGACATTTTGATAAGATTAGATGTTAGAGGACTCAGAGCCTCAAAGGGAATGATTTCTTCACCAAGGCTGAAGAAAAGGTAAAAGACACACACTCTTGGGAGGAGTTACATGGGAGTTACACGGAGTTACTCATGGGAGGAGCTATTTACACCAACAGGCAGAATAGCAAATTCTAGAGAAAGGATACAGGACACAAAAATCTGTGACAGCTTAAAACGTGTGAACAAGCACACAATGACCATGACAATCGCTATGTATTAAAAATCAGATTAAAATATTCTAGATAACAATCCTTCAGTGAAAGAGAATCTCGGTTGAAACAGGCCTACTTACTACGTACCTGAGAATGAGCTTGAAATCAGTCTCTTCCTTTATCTCCCTCCTGGGTGCTAGGATGATAGGCAGCATAATGTCTGGTTTACTCTTTTATCTCTTTTAAAAAACTATGCTCTTGGGCAGATATGAGGGGCCTGCACGACCACCCGAGGCTCTGGTGATTCTCGTCTGGGCTGCTGCCAGAGCCATGTCTGGGTTTACGGCCCTGCTGCAGCTGAGGTCTGTGTTCATGTTTGCTGCTTTTGTTGCCACTGAGGGTCATCTGGGTGTCTGTGGTCTGGGCTGCAGCCTGAGACCATTTTATTGTCCAGGGGCTATGCTGACACCAGGGCCAAACTGATCTGAGAGCCTTGTGCTGCCACCTGAGGCCATGGTGCTGTCCTGGCCCCAGCTGCTACTAAGCACCATGTGTGAGTCTGTGGTCCTGCTGCAGCTGGGATCTGTGTTAAGGTTTGTGGCCCAAGTTACACCAAGGGCCATGCAAAAGGGCCATGCAGATGTCAGTGGTCTGTGCTACCATCTGACACATGTGGATGTCTGAGGACCATGCTACTAGGGGATATACTGATCTGACTGGCTTGCACTGCTACCTGAGGCCATGGTGACATCTGGACCCATGCTGCCTCAGGGTACCAGATGTTGGGAAAGAGTGGCGTGACATAGTTCCCACCCATGAAACTGGGCCAGTAGGGTGTGGGTTTCCCCAAGTGTGGATGGTTGCTGTAGGCATAAGGCTTGTTTGCATAATAATGTACATATTTTTCATATTCTGGGGAATATTTTCCCTGACAAGGTTATCAGGGAATGCACTCCAGCCAAGGTTAATGACTCCAGGGCATTAGAAACAGCATGAATCTGGGAAGTGAGAATGTGTCTAATGTTCCTCAGCAAAATGATATTGCTGTGACCTGTGAGACATACCTTAAGGCTGTGGGTAAGAACTCAGAAAACATGAGTTCAAGAATGTACAAACAAGATTTCTCAACTACGAAAAATATAAGGATGCAATATGAATTGTATGGGGCTTCATAGATTTAAAAGAACAGAGACAGCTGCACTAATGTGTCCATAAAGGGAAAGGGAATAGTTAAAAAACAAGGGTCATGGTTCAAGTAATAAAGGAATACCAGGAAGTATGGGAGTGGTGATCGCAGGGCAGGATACAGCCCAGCTAAGGTTATTGTTTGTGTTTACAAAAGCAGGCAGATCTCTAGGACTTGCTATGTTAAAAACAAGTACTTGCTGTCTTTTTCTGAGAATCAAGAGGCTAAGGTCATAAGATACCGATTCATTGGATAATCAAAAGGGAACCTGGATTAAATGACCAAATTGATATACAAATAAAAGACTGGGCTTTGGTCTGCAAGAGCTGGGCTATACAGAGAGCTATTATAGCTCTTTTAGAGTGTTTCTAGCAGGTTTTCTGAGTATGATTGGAAAACCCACGAGCTACCTGGAGAGCTGTCCTGAAAGCTATCTCGAGCAGACCACAGAGCTGTCATCACTGACTTCTTGTTCCCATCACTGACTTCTGGTGATTTCTTCCACTGCTCCTAAATACCTCATTCTCAAGATCCCTCAAACTGAAGCAGACCCTTGATAGCAGGGGGCCTTATCTGGGCCATGTCTGGGTCTGTGGTTCTATTGCAGCCAGGGTCTGTGTTGATGTCTGAGGCCCATGTTACCACCAAAGGCCATGAGTATTGTGCTGTGCTGGCCTTTCCCCTCTCTAGTGCTTGGTACTCAGAAGAGCTGGCCCTGGTGGTGTTGGTGCTGGAGAGCTAGCCCCTCCTCTCACTGACTGAGTGCACTTGGGAGAGCTGGCTCCTTGCCTGGGCAGTATAGGCAAGCCTGGCCCTGCTGTTTAGGGTGCAGGAGAGCAGATGGGCAGACCAACTCAGCTACTATCCAGGTCCAGATCCTGGGCTTTGAGCTGCCCCACTATATTCCATCTATGAGCTCCCGGAGTTTGTGAAGAGCCAAGTCCTGCAGAACTAAAGCTTCAGGATGTCCACGACTCAGGGTAAGAGCAGTGTGTCCTAGAGGAGTCTCAGTGGTAATCCAGTATGGATGGTGTTGCAGATGTCAAAGGCCCCAAACCAGACCAATGACTCACTGCAGTGAACATTTGCAAGTGAGCTCGTTGGACAAAAATGTACCGTGCGACAAACCACAGCCTCCATGGTGATATTTTTGTTTGCTTGTTTGTTTACTTTTACAGGGATGGTTTACAAGAATTGAGGGTAGATATGGAAGGACTGGGAAATGAATGAGATTGGCGTGCATGATGTGAACTTCACAAAGAATCAATGAAAACCAACCAAACAAAACACAAAGAAAAATAGCAACCACAGAAAACCTTTTTAGTCTAGGAAGTAAAAATAAATAATAATAATAAAAATCAAGGTTAAAGGGTAACAGAAAATACAAGATAAAAGAGAAGAATCACTCCAAAATGTAAATGCATTATCACAGTAAACACACCACAATAAGTGTAAATACACTGAGAGCCTGCAGGGGTAATGGGTCCCGCGTCTGCTCTGCCACAGGGCTTAGCCACTTGGGGAGGCAGGATGCAGGAGTTTTAACTACACTTATGCTGTTGCCAGGTGAGTGTCAGGCTATGGGGAAGCAGTGGGACACAGCTCCGGGGGTGGGGAAGCACAGTCTGAGGTCCTGGGTTAGCTGGAGTTGGGTTGGGGGTCTCCAGGCCTGCAAGGAGGTCAGGAACATCTGGTTCTCAGGCTCTTGGGCACCCAGGCGCCACTGGGAGCCATGGAAGAGCTGAGTATGAAGTAGGTGTAGGGGAGCTAGATTTAGCCCTGGGACCGAGGGGGAAAAGAGAGGGGAACTCCGGCTGGATCCCTTGGGGAGAGAGTCCTTGGCTTGTTCGAGGGTGGCTTAGCTTGGGCTTGGCTTGGTCTTTGTGGCTGAGAGTGTAGAGAGGCCTTCCATGAGAGGTTAGACAGCAGCTCTTTAAGTGAAGGCCTTCTCTATTGCTTCCCATTGTGGATCCCGACGAAAAGAGGCAGTCCATGGTTTTTAAGGCATTTATTGCCATGGAAGAAAGTGGGTGAGTAAAACCGTACCCCGATTCTCAGGACAGGCTTGAGGTTAAATACCTTTTGCAGGGAGGAGTGTCTGGGAAGGAAAGCTTAATTAGCTAAGCCCTTCAGGCCTTTAAGTACCTCATTAAAATGGAGGTACAGATGTCTTGAGCCTACATGACCTGTGGTCAGTCCTCTACCCGTGGAGGGGCTTGGGGGCATTGCCCTTATGTGACTGGGGACAACAAATCCATGGAGGGTTGCACCCTAGTGTCAGGAGCCTAGTGTCAGGAATCAGGCAAAATGCCTGCCGTCCTTTTAGGGTTACTGGAGTTTCTAGCTTTAGCTCAACCAGGATCCAGGTTGCCTTTCAAGGTCCTACAAGAGCCTATCTCTTTTCTTCTTCTTTTTGATTGGATATTTTCTTTATTTACATTTCAAGTGTTATCCCCCTTGAAACTCCCTATCCCATCCCCACTGCCCCTGCTTCTATGAGGGTGTGGGCAGTCTCTGGATGGCTTTTCCTTTAGTTTCTGCTCTACAGTTTGTCCCTCTATTTCCTTTAGACAGGGTTAAGGATTTGGAGATAAGTGGGTGGCCCCATCCCCTACCGGGGGCCTTGCCTAAACTCTGGATATGGTCTCTATAGTTTCTCCCTCCCCTTGTTGGGTATTTTAGCTAATCTCATCCCTGTTGGGTCCTGGGAACCTCCTGCTTTCCTGGTATCAAGGACTTGCTGATAGCTACCCCCAGTTCCCCATCCCCCATTGCTACACACCTCTGTTCAAATTCTTGACCGTCTGTATATCATCCCTGTCTCCTCTCATACCTGATCCTGACCCCTTTTTTTCCTCTATTCCTACCAAGTCCCTCCCACCTTCTACCTCCCATGAGTATTTTGTCCCCCCTTCTAAGTAGGACTGAAGCATCCACACGTTGGTCTTCCTTCTTCTTGAGATTCATATGGTCTCAGAATTGTATGTTGGGTATTCAGAGGTTTTGGGCTAATATCCACTTATCAGTTAGTGCATACCATGTGTGTGCTTTTGTGTTCTGGGTTACCTCACTCAGGATTATATTTTCTAGTTCCATCCATTTGCTTAAGAATTTCATGAATTCATCATTTTTAATAGCTGAGTAGTATTTCATTGTGTAATTATACCATACTTTCTGTATCCATTCCTCTGTTGAAGGACATCTGGGTTCTTTCCAGCTTCTGGATATTATAAATAAAGCTTTTATGAACATAGTGGAGCATGTGCCCTTGTTATATGTCAAAACATCTTCTGGGTATATGTCCAGGAGTGGTATAGCTGGGTCCTTAGGTAGTACTAAGTCCAATTTTCTAAGGGACTGACAGACTGATTTCCAGAGTGGTTGTACCAGCTTGTAATCTCATCAACAATGAAAGAGTGTTCTTTCTACATCCTCAGCAGCATCTGCTGTTGCCAGAGGGTTTTTTTGTTTTGTTTTGTTTTGTTTTGTTTTTTTGTTTTTTTTGTTTTTTGTTTTTGTTTTGTTTTTTATCTTAGCCATTCTGACTGGTGTGAGGTGGAATCTCAGGGTCGTTTTGATTTGCATTTCCCTGATGACTAAGGATATTGAACATTTCTTTAGGTGCTTCTTGGCCATTCTGTATTCCTCAGTTGAGAATTTTTTAGCTCTGTACCCCATTCTTTAATAGGGTTATTTGGTTTTCTGGAGTATAACTTCTTGAGTTCATTGTATACATTGAATATTAGCCCTCTATTGGATGTAGGGTTGGTAAAGATCTATTTCCAATCTGTTGGTTGCCATTTTGTCCTATTTACAGTGTCCTTTGCCTTACACAATTTTTGCAATTTTATGAGGTCCCATTTGCCTATTGTTGATCTTAGAGCATAAGCTATTGATGTTCTGTTTAGGAACTTTTCCCCTGTCCCCATGTATTCGAGGCTCTTCCCCACTTTCTCTTCTATTAGTTTCAGTGTATCTGTTTTTTTTTTTAAATTAGGTATTTTCCTCATTTATATTTCCAATGCTATCCCAAAAGTCCCCCATACCCTCCCTCCCACCCCCCTACCCACCCACTCCCACTTTTTGGCCCTGGCATTTCTCTGTACTGGGGCATATAAAGTTTGCAAGTTCAATGGGCCTCTCTTTCCAGTGATGGCCGACTAGGCCATCTTTTGATACATATGCAGCTAGAGTCAAGAGCTCCGGGGGATACTGGTTAGTTCACAATGTTGTTTCACCTATAGGGTTGCAGATCCCTTTAGCTCTTTGGGTATTTTCTCTAGCTCCTCCATTGGGGGCCTTGTGATCCTCCAATAGCTGACTATGAGCAACCACTTATGTGTTTGCTAGGCCCCGGCATAGTCTCACAAGAGACAGCTATATCAGGGTCCTATCAGCACAATCTTGCTAGTGTATGCAATGGTGTCAGCGTTTGGATGCTGATTATGGGATGGATCCCTGGATATGGCAGTCTCTAGATGGCCCATCCTTTTGTCTCAGCTCCAAACTTTGTCTCTGTAGCTCCTTCCATGGGTGTTTTGGTCCCAATTCTAAGAAGGGGCAAAGTGTCCACACTTTGGTCTTCGTTCTTCTTGAGTTTCATGTGTTTTGCAAATTGTAACTTATTTATAATAGCCAGAAGCTGGAAAGAAACCAGATGCCCCTCAACAGAGGAATGGATACAAAAAATGTGGTACATTTACACAATGGAGTATTACTCAGCTATTAAAAAGTATGAATTTATGAAATTCCTAGGCAAATGGTTGGACCTGGAGGGCATTATCCTGAGTGAGGTAACCCAATCACAAAAGAACTCAAATGATATGTATTCACTGATAAGTGGACATTAGCCCAGAAACTTAGAATACCCAAGATATAAGTTACAATTTGTATCTGGTTTTATATGCAGGTCCGTGATCTACTTGGACTTGAGCTTAGTACAAGGAGATAAGAATAGATCACTTTGCATTCTTCTACCTGCTGATCTCCAGCTGAACGAGCACTGTTTGTTGAAAATGCTGTCTTTTTTTCCCACTGTATGGTCTCCATTGTCAAAGATCAAGTGAGGATGAGTATGTGGGTTCATTTTTGGGTCTTCAATTCTGTTCCATTGATCTGTCTACCTGTCTCTACCAATACCATGTAGTTTTTATCACTATTGCTCTGTAGTACAGCTTGAGGTCAGGGATGGTGATTATCCCAGAAGTTCTTTTGTAGTCTCAAAATTGTTGAGAATAGCTGGGCGGTGGTGGAGCATGCCTTTAATCCCAATACTTGGGAGGCAGAGGCAGGCGGATTTCTGAGTTCGAAGCCAGCCTGGTCTACAGAGTGAGTTCCAGGACAGCCAGGGATACACAGAGAAACCCTGTCTCGAAAAACAACAACAAAAAAAACAAAACAAAAAAAAAAAACCAACAAAAAAAAAAAGTTGAGAATAATTTTCCCTATCCTGTTTTTTTTTTTGTTATTCCAAATTTACAAACTGCTCTTTCTAACTCTATGAATAATTGAGTTAGAATTTTGATGGTGATTGCATTGAGTCTGTAGATTACATTCCACAAGATGTCCATTTTTAGTATATTAATCCTGCCAACCCATGAGCATGGGAGCTCTTTCCATCTTCTTAGATTTTCTTAGTTCTTGTTGTATAGATCTTCCACTTGCTTGGTTAGAGTCACACCAAGGTACTTTAAATTATTTGTGACTATAGGGAATGTGTTACTTCCTTAATTTCTTTCTCAGCCTGTTTATCCTTTGAGTAGAGGAAGGCTACTGATTTGTCTGAGTTAATTTTATATCCAGGCACTTTGCTGAAGTTGTTTATCAGCTATAGGTATTTCTGGTGGAATTTTTGTGGTCACTTAAGCGTACTATCATATCATCTACAAATAGTGATAATCTGACTTTTTCTTCTCCAATTTGTATCCCTTTGACCTCCTTATGTTGTTTGTCTAATTGCTCTAGCTAGAACTTCAAGTACTAAATTGCATAGGTAGGGAGAGAATGGGCAGCCTTGTCGTCTAGTCCCTGATTTTAGTAGGATTGCTTCAAGTTTCTCTTCATTTAGTTTGATGTTGGCTACTGGTTTTCTGTATATTGCCTTTACTATGTTTAGGTATGGGCCTTGAATTCCTGATATTTCCAAGACTTTTATCATGAATGGTGTTGAATTTTGTCAAATGCTTTCTCTGCATCCAAGGAAATGATCATGTTTTTTTTTTTCTTTAGAGATTGTTTATATAGTGGATTATGTCAATGGATTTCTGTATATTGAACCATCCCTGCATCCCTAGGATGAAGCCTACTTGATCATAATGGATGATTGTTTTGATGTGTTCTTGGATTCTGTTTGTGAGAATTTTATTGAGTATTTTTGCATCGATATTCATAAGGGAAATTGGTCTGAAGTTCTCTTTCTTTGTTGCGTCTTTGTGTGGTTTAAGTATGAGCATAATTGTGGCTTCATAAAACAAATTGGGTAGTGTCCCTTCTGTTTCTGTTTTGTGCAATATTTTAAGAGTATTGGAATTATGCCTTCTTTGAAGGTGTGATAGAACTCTACACTAAACCCATCTAGTCCTGGGTGGATTTTTGGTTGAAAGACTTAATGACTGCTTCTATTTCTTTAGGGGTTATGGGAATGTTTAGATGGTTTATCTGATCCTGACTTAACTTTGGTATCTGATATCTGTTTAGAAAATTGTCCATTTCATCCAGATTTTTCAGTTTTGTTGAATATAGGCTTTTGTAGTAGGATCTGATAATTTTTTGGATTTCCTCAGTTTCTGATGTTGTGGTTTTGTTGAGAATTGATTTTATTCAATATTAGAATAGCTACTTCAGCTTGTTTCTTTGAACCATTCGCTTGGAAATTTTTTCCAGCCTTTTACTCTGAGGTAATGTCTGTCCTCGTCACTGAGGTGCATTTCCTGTATGCAGTAAAATTCTGGTCCTGTTTACATATCCAGTCTGTTAGTCTATGCCTTTTTATTGGGGATTTGAGTCCTTAATGTTAAGAGATATTAAGGAATAGTGATTGTTGCTTCCTGTTATTTTTGTTGTTAGAGGTGGAATTATGTTTGTGTGGCTGTCTTCTTTTGGATTTGTTGAAACTTTACTTTCTTGCTTTTCCTTGGTAAGTTTCCCCCCTTGTGTTGATGTTTTCCATCTATTATCCTTTGTATGGTTAGACTTATGGAAAAATACTGTATAAATTTGGTTTTGTTATGGAATATCTTGATTTCTCCATCTACAGTAATTTAGTTTCTTTTTTGGGGGTGGGGGCAATATAGTAGCCTGGGCTGACATTTGTGTTCTTTTAGTTTCTGTATGGCATCTGGCCAGGATCTTCTAACTTTCATAGTCTCTGTTGAGAAGTCTGGTGTAATTCTTATAGGTATGCCTTTATATGTTACTTGACCTTTTTCCCTTACTGCTTTTAATATTCTTTGTTTGTTTTGTGCATTTGGTGTTTTGATTATTATTTGATGGGAGGAATTTCTTTTCTGGTCCAGTCTATTTGGAGTTCTGTATGCTCCTTGTATGTTTATGGGCACCACCTTCTTTCAGTTAGGGAAGTTTTCTTCTATAATTTTGTTGAAGATATTTACTGGCCCTTTAAGGTGGGAACCTTTGCTCTCTTCTATACCTATTATCCTTAGGTTTGACTTTCCATTGTGTCCTGGTTTTCCTGGATGTTTGGGTTTAGGATCTTTTTGCATTTTGCATTTTCTTTGACTGTTGTGTCAATGTTTTCTATGGCATCTTCTACACCTGAGATTTTTTTTCTTCTGTCTCTTATATTCTGTTGGTGATGCTTGCATCTATGACTCCTGATCTTTTCCAGGTTTTCTATCTCCAGTCCTGTCTCCCTTTGTGATTTTTTTTTATTGCTTCTATGTCCATTTTTAGATTCTGGATGTTTATGTTCAATTCCTTCACCTCTTTGGTTGTGTTTTCCTGTGATTCTTTAAGGCATTTTTGTGTTTTCTTTTTAAGTGCTTCTCCTTGTTTACCTTTGTCCTCTTGTATTTCTTTAAGTGAGTTATTTATGTCCTTCTTAAAGTCCTCTATCATTATCATGAGATGTGATTTTAAGTCTGAATCTTGCTTTTCTGGTATGTTGGGTATCTAGGATTTGATTTGGTAGGAGAACTGGGTTCTGATAATGCCAATTAGCCTCGGTTCCTGTTGCTTAAGTTCTTTGCTTCCCTCTCACCATCTGGTTATCTCTGGTGTCAGTTGGTCTTCCTGTCTCTGACTAGAGCTTGTCTCTCCTGTGGGCCTGTGAGCCTGTGCTCTTTGGTGTCTCATGGGAGAACAGCACTCTTTAGGTGGGATTTGTGTATGGAGGGTTGTGGGACAGCCTTAGCTCAGGGGTGGAGATGGAGACCAGAAGGCTAAACATATGGGCTTAACTCCAAATAAAAGAGGCAGACTGGCTGATGAGATTAAATGGGATCTAACTATTCAATGTCTTAAAGAAATATATCCCATTGGTAAAGATAAATAGCAACTCAAAATGAAGGTTGGGAAGAGAGTCACTAAGCACTTGAAAAATTTAGAACAGGGAGGATTACTAAACGCATATCTGGCAAAATGGGCTTCAAGCAAACATTTATTCAGAGGTCTAAAGAAGGTCATTATGTGTTAATGAAAGGACAGATTCATCAGGAAGATAGAATAATTAAAAAATAATACACTGGGTACTGACATGCTCAGTTTCATAAAATAAGTACAACTGGACAAATATATGTATAGCTACAAAACTAAAATAAAAAATTAATTAATCAGTATTAAAAATCAATACTTTACTCAACATACCAAGGCAGAAAGCCAAGGCAGAATAATTAACAACAACAAAAAAGTTTGAGAATTTAAGTGTTCCATAGATGAAATGAATGTCACCAGAATATAGAGAATATGCCATCCGATAGCTTCTGGATATACTCTTTTCTCAGTAGCCTATTGAACTGTAACAGATGTTTTGTGGTATAACCATGAAGCAAGTCTTCACAAATAAAATTAATTAAAATTTCCTGTGTTTATCAGATCATAATTAGATAAAGTTATTTATCAGTAGCAAGAGAAAATATAGAAACTGTAACATAAAAGCAACAGTAATTACAAATCATTGGTCATTAATCCCTCTCAACATCAATGGTCTCAATTCTCCAATAAAAAGACACAGGCTAATACAGTGGATTCATAAATAGGACCCATCATTCTGCTTCATATACACCCCAGCAACAAAGTTAGTCATTTCTTCTGAGTAAAGGGCTGGAAAAAGGTTTTCCAAGCAAACAGACCCAGGAAACAAGCTGAGGTAGTCATTCTAATATCTGATAATGCAGACTTTCAACCAAAGGTAATAAAAAGAGATGGAGAAGGACATTTTTTATATTCATCAAAGGAAAATCCACCAGAGGATGCCTCTATTCTGACCATCTTATGACACAAATGCAGGGGCACCCACATTCATAAAAGAAACATTACTAATGCTTAAATCACATATTGAACCCCATACACTAATATTAGGAGACTCTAACACCACACTCTCACTAATGGACAGGTCATTGAAACTAAACAGAGAAAAGATGAAATTAACAGACATTATGAATCAAATGGATTTAACAGATATCTAAAGAACATTATTCACAAACACAAAAGAATATACCTTATTCTCAGCATCTCATAGAACCTTCTCCAAAACTGACCATATAGCCAGTCACAAACCAACTCTCAATGTATACAAGAAGTTTGAAATAATCCCTTGCATTTTATCAGATCACGATGGATTAAAGCTGAACTTCAACAACAGAAACAACAGGAAGCCCTCAAACTCATGGAAACTGAACAACTCTCTCCTCAGTGGTCACTGTGCCATGGAAGAAATTAAAAAAAAGAAATTAAAGACTTTCTAGAATTCAATGTAAACAAAGGCACAGCATAACCAAACTTCTGTGATACAATGAAAGCAGTGCTAAGAGGAAAGTTTATAGCATTAAGTGCCTCCACAAATAAATTACAGAGTTCTCATACTAGCAATTTAAAAGTACATCTGAAAGCTCTAGAAAAGAAGAAGAAGAAAACACACCCAAGAGGAGGAGAATGCAGGAAATAATCAAACTCAAGGCTGAAATCAATCAATTACAAAGAGAACAATTACAAAGAATCAATGAAACCAAGAGCTGGTTCCTTGAGAAAATTAACAAGATAGATAAACCCTTAGCCAAATTAACTAAAAGGCAAAGAGACAATATTCAAATTAACAAAATCAGAAATGAAAATGTGGCATAACAACAGACACTGAGGAGATCCAAAGAATCATTAGGTCTTATTTCAAAAGGTTGTTCTTCACAAAATTTGAAAATCTAAATGAAATCCACTTAACAAAGTAAAATCAAGATCTGGTGAACAATCTATAACTTCTAAGAAAATAGAAACAGTCATTAAAATCTGCCCTCCACAACTCTTCCCCCACCAAAAAAAAAAGCCCAGGAACCGCTGGTTTTAGCACAGAATTTTACCAGACTTTCAAAGAAGAGCTAAAACCAATACTCCTCAAACTATCCCATGAAATAGAAGGAACATTGCCAAATTCGTTCCATGAGTATAGTCACCCTGATATCTAAACCACACAAAGACCCAACAAAGAAAGAGAACTTCAGACCAATTTCCCTTATGAATATCGATGCAAAAATACTCAATAAAGTTCTCGCTAACCAAACCCAAGAACACATCAAAAGCATCATCCACGATGACCAAGTAGGCTTCATCCCAGGGATGCAGAGGTGATTCAATATCCACAAAAACCCCATCAACATAACCCAACATACAAACAAACTGAAAGAAAAAAACCACATGATCATCTCATTAGATGCT
The DNA here is from genome assembly GCF_000001635.26 of Mus musculus. Taxonomy (NCBI): domain Eukaryota; kingdom Metazoa; phylum Chordata; class Mammalia; order Rodentia; family Muridae; genus Mus; species Mus musculus. The sequence goes on along the minus strand of NC_000069.6, from coordinate 151,915,866 downwards.
GAGAATGCCTTTGACAAAATCCTACACTTCTTCATATTTAAAAGTCCTGGAGAGGTCAGGGATACAAGGCGCATACTACACATAAGACAGGCAACATACAGCAAGCCAATAACCAACATCAAATTAAATGGAGAGAAATGTAAAACATCTCCACGAAAATCAAGGACAAGATAAAGTTATCCACTCTTTCCATATTCTATCCATTATAGTACTTAAATTTCTAGCTAGAGCAATAAGACAACTAAAGGAGGTCAGGGCATATAAATTGGAAAAGAAGAAGTCAAGCTATTGCTATTTACAGAAAGATATAATAGTATGCATAAGTGATAAAGTGTTTTAAGTTGATAATTTCCCTTCCCGTATGTCCTTTAAGAATCAACCTTGTTATCCAAAAACAACTTACCACAGATGTAACTTACATAAGCCACAGAGAAACAGACAGGAAAAGAGAAAAGAAGTGAGGACCATTCAGCTAATGATGTAAGCTAAGTAAATGGAGCAATGAACACAGTCTCATAAGTAGGAGGGAAATAACAGTGGATTTCCACATAAGCCAAAGAGGAAAGCCAGCAATAAAGAACAAGGGACAAAGGAACGACTTGTTCACTGATGACTTCTGAGAAACTGACCTAAGAGGGATTTTTCCCAGCCTTTCTCTCTATCCCGACATCCTTACAACCAACCACATAGCAGCATGGGATGCTCGTTATCGTACAATTCCAACAAGCTGAAGCCGTGGTCCCCACGGAAGGCAGGATCTACCAATGGACTGTAGAGCAATGCTAGAGCCATTTCTAGGCCTGTTCTTCATAGACTGCTTTTCCTTTTCTTGTCTCTTAGAGCTTCTCCTCTTAGAGCCAGCCACCACGGAAAGTCTAGGTACGCCCACCCGTGGTGTGCCCAAGCATCCTGATGGAGAGGTCTAAGAGCCTCCAGATTCCCTGAGAATTCCCTGATTGGCTGAACTACCTGACCAATGGTAACCTCCAGTTGTCAGTGGTGGAAAAAGAAGAAGAGGACCTCGGCATTGCTTGAGGTCCCAGACGGCATGCTATGGAACAGAGAACAGCCAGCCCCATCAGGTCCTGCCTAAATTGCAGATTTTCCAAGGAAAATGAACAGTATTGTTTTATGTCCCTAAGTTTTAGTGTGGTTTATTACATAACAGTAAATAACTGGTATGCCTTGCTAGCAGAATGAGCACATTTCACACTAGGGAAGCATTTCTGTGAGTGGGTGGGGCTAAAGGAATGATACTTCAGTCTCTAGACAAAGTGAAGATTCTCAATCACCCTCTGACTGCCTGTCTTTCTCTGATCTTTAAGATCTTATTCTACCATCTTATATTTTAATGTCGTGAAAGAAAAGCAAGGAGGGAAGCAAAGCAGCTTCCAGCCAGACACTCTGCTCGTGGTCACGTGATCTGCTGACTGGCATAGCTCTGCGAGGCCTCAAAGCATTAGGAAGAATGACTAAGTAAGCCCCCGAAGAGAAACTCACATGGAATGGAAAATCTGTCCTCAAGGCACATCTGTGTTTGCCATCTGTGCTGAGACCTACAGAGAAATCCTATGGACAATGGGGCCAATCAGAGCGTGTTTACACTCAGCCTTGCTTCCCTACTAGTTACAGCGTGAAATCGTGAGCCAACCAGAATCAAGTTTGTCCAATTCATTCATGCTACCACCTTTTTAGCTTGTGTTTGTACAAACGCTTGCTTCTCTGCCTCCACCCTGCACCCCGCCCCCTACTCCTCACCGGAACTTCCTCTATTGTGGCACTTCCCACGTAGCAAGTACTTGGCTGCCTCCCATACTAGACACTCACATCCGGGAAGTCTTTGTGTATCTAGTTAACAGAGCTTTGGCATCCTGTAAGAGCTTAATTATTGGAGTTTGTGGGGAACGACAATAGGAATTGAGTAACATTTATGCTTAGACACAGCTTCAAATTGCCCCCAGATGACCAAGAGGCTCCTAGAAAAGAAAAGAAAAAAATTGAAAAGTGATTTTTTTCCTCCAGAACTTTCCATTAACTCTTCTAAACACAAACATGAATCTAATCTTCCTAAGTCCATATGTCTGGAGTTACTTAGGTACTTAGTTTTATGATTGGGACAAAACACTACATTTGTTCTTGATAATATTTAAATTTTAAAAGTCGAATCTGAGCTGGGCAGTGGTGGCCTTTAATCCCAGCACTTGAGAGGCAGAGGCAGGCAGATTTCTGAGTTCGAGGCCAGCCTGATCTACAAAGTGAGTTCCAGGACAGCCAGGGCTATATGGAGAAACCCTGTTTCGAAAAACCAAAAACCAAAAACCAAACAAAAACAAAAACAACAACAACAACAACAACAAAAAAGAAAGAAAAAAAAGTCAAATCTGTTTCATTGCAACCTGGGACAGCAGATAAACATTAGAGAAGGAATCCAACCTCACTTTTAATAGATAGTAATTTAAAGTTTGGAAAAATTAAAACTTTAGACCATTCTTTGATTGAAGAAAATTTTATTTCTAAAATGATGGTTTTTAAAGTAGATAACTGAAATTTCAGAGATAATTTATCCCAAAGAAAAGTAAATGACAACATTCTAGAATATTATGATTCTTTCAGTAAGCTAGTAGAAATTTAATACATTTTTCTTTGGTCTCATGATTGCTTCCAATTTTATATACAATAGTAACAGCAAAGATACAAACTTTCTTTTTGCTTTTTTTTTTAAACTTGAATTTTAGTGTTTTTACTGATCTAGGGACTTTTATGTGATAGGTAGGTCCTCTACAAATTAGTTACATCGCCATTCCCCTGCCTCCCCCCCCCCAAACTTCGTTTTATTATATGTGTTTAACAAACAGTTCCACCGAATTGCCCAGCTCACATGAGTTTGCAACGTAGCCCAGGTGGGGTTGTGAGTACATGCCACCATAGCTGGCAAGTTTAATGTCTCAGAAAATTGTGGTCATGCCTGTTTATGTTTTTTTGTTGTTTACATGTAATATTTCCTGGATTTCTCTTCGTTTCCTGGTATATTTTACCTGTACTTCATTTAATCAGTTGTTGATGTTTTACAGCGTTTTTTACTTTATGTGTTTCATTTTCTAACACTTGTTTTTTCCCCCCTCAGATCTAATTAATTTTTGTCAGATTTCTTATCCACATTGCTACTTCCTCATCTAGATCCTGAACTGACTGACACAAGCCATTCATTTGATCGTTTATACTGTCTTTGAAATCATCCGTCACTTATAACATCAGATGTTTGACCAAGTGCTGGCTACACTTAGGGTGTGAGCCTGAGCAAGTTCTCCTTAGGGTGCGAGCCTGAGCAGGCTCTCCTTAGGGTGCGAGCCTGAGCAGGCTCTCCTTAGGGTGCGAGCCTGAGCAGGCTCTCCTTAGGGTGCGAGCCTGAGCAAGTTCTCCTTCCTTCTAGGGACGTCCCAGTTCGCTTTGGCAAAGCTAATGGGTGCCTTCCGAGCGCACTGGAGCCTGAAGCAAGGAAAGCTGGTGGAACACTGAGATCTGCTCCAGAAGCCGAGTTTCTGTGTTTTCATCCTCCTCAGAACTCTGCACACCCTGCAAGAGGGGATCGCAGCCATCTAGTGGTCCCCTAGATCTGGGCATCGGAGTTTTCAGTCAAACCACGTGGCACAGAGCCAGCTACAGAGGCTGAATAGCACCTTGGCCGTGGCTCAAGTTGTCCATTTCTGAAGTTATAATATGCTGATGGACTTAATTCCTTGTCACGGAGAGTGGGGACACAAAACACTTTTACTTCCACAGCCTGGCCCTCCTGCCACCTGAACTTACCAGCATGTCCACCTTCAGGTTTATTCTTTTCTACAACTGCCTTGTATGGCTGTTTCTCACCCAGAGACTATGGTTAGGTGTCTCCTGGCTCCCTGGCTTGTTTTCAGAGCTCCAGAGCAGGTAAGTCTGGAACAAGCTCTTTTCTGTATGAAATCTGGCTGCACCACACTTGAAGATATGGGTTTGCCAGAGTGCATTTCTTCCCTAGTTTGGTCTATCACAAAGGACAGATGACAGACTATAGACCCCTTATTTTTTTTTTTATTGGTTATTTTATGTATTTACATTTCAAATGTTATCCCCATTCCTGGTTTCCACTTTGCAAACCCCTTATCCCATTTCCCCTTCTGCTTGCTTCTATGAGGGTGCTCCCCCACCCAACCACCCACTCCTGCCTCACCGCCCTAGCCTTAACATCCCTCTACACTGGAGCATCGAGCCTCCACGGGACCAAGGGGCTTCTCTCCCACTGATTCCAGACAAGGCCATCCTCTGCTACATATGCAGCTGGAGCCATGGGCGCCCCCATGTGTACTCTTTGGTTGGTAGTTTAGTCCTTGAGAACTCTGGGGGGTTTGGTTGGTTGATATTGTTTTTCCTATGGGGTTGCAATACCCTTCAGCTCCTTCAGCCCTTCCCCTAACTCCTCCATTGGGGTCCCTGTGCTCAGTCTGATGGCTGTCTGTGAGCATCAGCATCTGTACTGGTCAGGCTCTGGCAGGGCCTCTCAGGGGACAGCCATATCAGGCCCCTGTCAGCAAGCACTTGGCATACACAATAGTGACTGGGTTTGGTGGTTGTTTATGGGATGAATCCCCAGGTGGGGCAGTCTTTGGATGGCCTTTCCTTCAATCTCTGCTCCACTCTTTCCCTGCATTTCCTTTAGATAGGAGCAACTTTGGGTTAATATTTTTGAGATGGATAGGTGGCCCCATCCATCTCACTAGGGCTTGTGAAAACTTTGGTTTATCTTGTGGCTAGGATTGTGAGTCTTCTCCCACCAAGGCCACCTGGGTTACACAGGCTGTGGCTTTGGCGTCCTTCCTAGGACCAGGACTGAAGCTCTGGGTTGCTTATGTCACTGTTTTATCACGTAAATTGCAGTTTCTCTGCATCTTTTGGCTTTCTTATCATCTTTTTAATTTTTGTTGCTCATTCTTTCTTTATCTCCTTAGGATACAGCCTGTCCTTTGTTACCCAGACTCTTACTATTCACAAAGTTATATATTTTTCTCTTATTTTACAAAGTTATATAGAGTGCTTCGAGTTCCCATCTTACCCCAAGGCTTGTTCTGTGATTGTTAGTCTTAAAATTCAGCTGCTTGGGCACTGTTGTTGACTACATTTATTTTTAAGATTTTCTGAAACCAGGAAAAAGTGTGTCACACACAGTAGATGTTCTAGAAATATTTGTCAAGTGTACAAGCAGTACACCCATAATGAAGAGACTCTGTTGTGGTTATTAGCATCTTTTCCCAATTCCATTTGTTTTCCTAGTGGACTTTGATATGGTGAAATCCCCATGTCCCGCCCTGTGTGAGTGCACTCGAGGGACAGTGCTCTGTCCACACATGCATCCATGCACTGGAATGTGCAGCAGAGTCTGCTCCAGAGGCAGACAAATGAGACCTGTGGTGTTTTTGCAGCTCTTTCTATGAATGGTTTGAGAGTGTAGGATTCTAAACTGCTTTTTAAACTCTTGTTATTTAATTTGTGGCTCTTTCTGAGATCTTATGAGCTCTGCACGATATAATGAGAAGCAGGTCAAAGAGCCCAACTGGGCCTTGTCTTTTTTTCTTCCTCCCCTCTTTCTTTCTTTTTAAGAAAGGTCTCCTGTTTTCTCCATGAGGTTTTACTGGGGATTTCCCTGATGGTTTTACCCTCTTTCCTCGGGTCCCCCTGTTGCAGTTACTCACTGGGAGTATGGGTTTTCACTGATGCAATTTTGTTTAGAGTGTAACTTCTTGGTGGCAGGGAATTTTGTTTGCCTGTTTTACTTCTATATTGTGCTGATCAGTGCTGAGCGTGGCACACCACTTGGCACATAGAAGGAACTTGAAGGATAATTTAAGGCTACTTGGTTGGTAGAGTGCTTGTCTAGTACACACAAGGCTGTGGGTTTGATCCAAGCCCAGATAAACTACAAGTGGACGTGAAAAAAAAAAAGTCCTCTGTAGCTGTTCCTTCCAAATCCTAAAGTCTATTACCACTAAGGATAATTGGGACACAGTTGCCACAGAATTTGCTCAGTGGCCCCACATACCAGATGCCCAAAGTATGAGTGATGTCTCTAGAATCCCACAAGAGTCTAAACTTTCATAATCTCAAGTGTGAGTAAAGACATGGCAAGATCAGAACTCAGTGCCAGCAAATACAGAGATAGCAAAAACCCCATTTCCACACTTTTGGTCTGATTGGCCTCTTTGGGTGTGTGGTTCTGGCCTGGCCTGGCAAAATATCTCCTGGTTTCTCTTTACGCACAGCTAAATGCCTCAGCAGTGTGGTCTGGCTCCTGCTGAACTGTAGTTAGAACTGTGCATGAAACTCTGTAAGCTAGAGGCTGCACAATCAGATCTGATAAGAGCAGTTATTGATGAGTTTCACTTTTCTACACTAGGTCCACAGTACTGTGGGATCTGCAATTCCGGCTCTGATGGGTGGAGTCTTCTGCTCTGTTTACTCACCACTCAAGTTCTTGCCGAGTTTAATTTGTTATGCATGTTTGGTTTTTCTCTAAAGGACACTTCTGTAAAATACTCTATATCCCAAGAATAGATCTCAAACAACATAGTCACAAGCAGAGTGGACATTTTGCAAGATTATTATTGGGAAAGTTGAGTAACTCATTTAGGAAAAGTTGGTGTGGGTGTCAACCAGATAGTAGAATTCAATGTACCTGTGATTTGATGGTGTTAAACTGTTCAATAAAAAACAACACACAATGAGAACCAGGATTCTTAGACTTGTAAGTGGTGCCCCAGGCTTGTTGCACTCATGACATGACTTAACATGAACCATATGCCTGTGATTTGTGTTCTGCAGAACAACAGTTCTTCACAGAGGAGGGATTTTTTGCTCTCACTTGCCCCAGTGTACCACTGCAACTGTTAGGGACATTTTGGGGTATCACTACTGGTAGATGCAGGATGGCAGTGGGCTGTAAGAGGAACTTACTGTATAGAGGCCTGGGATTTATTTTTTAAACATCATATAGCACACAGAACCACCATCCTCCAGGACAGGAATTACCTTACCTGGTCCCAAATGTCACTGCCATCATGTTGAGAAATCGCAGTCCAGAGATTATTATGAAGTAGTCTTGACTGTTGTTCTTAATGAGTTTTTATGTTTGGTGGGAGAGGAAGTTTGAGAACACTGAAAGAAAATTTTCATGTAACTAGACATTTCTGTGTTATTCCTAGACAAGTGAAACCGTAGCAAAATCTGTGAACGATGATAGTTCTATCAAAAGTGACAGTCACTGGGTTAAGGATAGATTATCTGCTCATTTCTTCGAGTCTAGGCTGTGTACCATTTGAGTAAGTTAAGAGTAGATTGCTCATGTCTTGTCTTGACTTCTAGGCTGTTTATCACTTGACTCAATCGAGAGTAGATTGCTCATGTCTTGTCTTTTAGGCGACATATCACTTATTGACTGGAGAGATCTTATTCCAGAAAATATTCACCTTATATTAGCCCATTAACATTGAGTCAGAGACTGCAGGGGATCTATCGGATTCTAAACTGTCTTGACAATAGTTGTACTGCATGTCTCTGTCTATAGGTGGCACGATATCATGAGTAAGCAGGCATTTAGGAGCTAAGCAGTTTGAAAATCACCTTGTCAGCTGTTTACTTGAAGACTAACATACAAGGACTCTTACATCTACACTTTCTTCATTTGCACTGGCCCCCACAGGTCTCTGTTTTACACAGTGCTTTAGTTTTCGTTTTTCTTATGGTTTGGCTCTGAGATGTGTCCCACAGGTTTATGGTGAACACTTGCCCTTTAACTGGTGATGCTGTTATGGGAAGTTGTAGCATCTTTGGCACGTGGGACCTAGCTGGCATATCATTATGGGGGCCACAGGCCATCTGTTATTCTTCCCTGAGCTCTCTGTATTTTGGTTTGTGGAGATGTAAGCAAGCTGTGACATAATCTTCCACCATTACCTATAGCACCACACTCAGCCATGCTTCATGCCATGCTGGACTGCCTTCCTCTCAACTGTGAGACAAAATAAATCTTTCCTCTCTTAACTTACTTCATATCCAGCATTTGGTCACAGCGACGAGAAAAGCAATACAGTCCTCCACCTCCATTTACAGCCCCTATAAACTCTCTTAATGGCTAAAATTAGAAACTTTGGTTCTCTATTCAAAGCCCTCAAGTCTCGCAGCACTGCTTAGCTACGGAAACCCGATTCCTGTCGTAATCTTTCTGTGTTTGTCCTAATTCATCTTTCAAGCATGCAATCTCTCTGCCTTTCAGGTGTCTCCTTCCCCAGGCTGAATCTCCTGCTATCTCCTAGTTCTTCTGCACTCTCTTGTATAGGAATTTATCTTGTTGCTCCCTTTGCAAGGAAGCCACTTGGGGGGTAGTTACATGTCTCGATCTCTGTTGCCTTTGGTGTGATCTATGTCATCTTTAACTTGTATCTTGCTCACCCTCTATTCTGAAGTCACTAGCCACCTAAAAGACACTCCTGGACTTGGTTTCAAACTTTGTATCCTTTCATCAGAGTCCCATGACAATGATGCTGTGACTAGTGACCATGGCAGGCAGATCTAGGTTTAAAGGGCACTTCGATGAACTCAAGACTTTAACTTTTCTCCCTATCCACAGGAGGGCCAGGTTTAGGTGGTCATCTGCCCTGGAATATATTTCCCCTTAGTCACATGCCAGGATGAATCTTGACTTCTGACTCCTGTTGCAATTCTGTATGCCTGCTACAGGTCTAACTAATCACGATAAGCAAGCTTTTCTAAGTGCCTAAGCACAATATCTCACACGTGGCAGTAAGGAATAGGTGCTGTTCATATTCTCACTTCTTCATGAATGAGGAATGGAAAATACAAAGAGATGCAATCGCTTCCTTAAAGTTACACATCAGAGATAGATGCTGAAAGAGACACAATTTTGAGTTAAGCACTCATTTTATTTCTTTCACTAGAACTCGCCCACTTGCTGGAGATCAGCTGTGTATCCTGGAGGCTCTAACCCTGAGCTTCTTCGGTGAGAGGTGAGATGGCGAAAGCCCCAGGGTCTTCAGCAATCTGGAGCTACGCCTCGGTGCAGCTTCGGCTTCCTTTGCTTTATACAGTGTGATGCTGTAAGGAAGAGGGACACATTGTAGGTTTTTAAGAATTAAAATGTGTAAGCTAGCAGCAATTTCTGCAAATGTTTTCAATTTCTGAGGGCCAATTGTATTTGCAGGTGGAAGTTCTTTTTGTGGGGTTGAAGCACACTTTACTGTGGGAAAATTCACAGTGTTTCATTAGGGTGATGGAAAGCTGAGATAATACATTTATTTTTTGTGACTAGTAATAAGTCAATGACAAATTTTTAGTTTAGTGTTTGTATGTTTGTGTGTGTGTGTATGTATATGTATTTGATCACTTTAACGATTTTAAAGTGTACAGTTCAGTATCATTTTAATTCATCCACAATTTGATATGACCATTAGCACTATGGAACATTTGTAAAATTTTTTATCACCTCCATAGAAAACCTGCATTCTTTAAGTAGTTAGTATTTTCACTTTTTTTTTTTAAGCTCTGAAGCCATCAGTCTCCTCTGCCTGGTAGACATGTCTGTTCTGTATATGTATTCATCATTTAGTCTGTGGCCTTGGCATCTGGCATCACTCACTCCGCATGTCTCTGACACTGATCCATCTTAAGTACTTCATTCCTTCTTGTGGTTGACTAATACTTCACCATATGGAAATACTAGCTTTCCTTTATCATTTACTAGTTGATGGCTATCTTCTCATCTTTTCCTATGGTGAACAGTGTTGCTATGAACATTAATATGTGTACTCTTCTTTCATGCTCTCCTGGGCGTATTCCCAGAGCTGGATTTCCTGAGTGGTTTGGTAATTCATGTTTGGTTTGTTGAGGAGCCACAAGATTGCTTTCCATAATGGATGTCCCCACTTCACAACCTCATCAGTGCTGTATGAGGACTCCAATTTCTTTTCGTTTTTGCCACATTGTAATTTTTCGTTTATTTGATTATAGCTGTTCTAATGCACGAGAAATGGCATACTGTGTGGTTTTTATTTTCCTTTCTCTAAGGAATAACGACATTAAACACTTTTTGATATGCTTGTTGGTGTTATAATATCTCCTGAAAGTTTTTGGAAGAACTATGAGCACTTTAAAAATCAGACTGTAATGTTTTGGTAGCTTATCTGTGTGAGTTCACTCTGTATTCGGAATCTGAGGCTTTAGTACATATTGATTTGTATATTTTTAAAATTTGGTGTTTTTTTTTTTAACAACTCTTCCATTGTCCTTTGATGACAATGTTTTAAGGTTTTTGAATGAACATATTTTCCAATTAACACACTTTTCTTTCTTTGTGCTTTTTGAGGTCATATTCATATTATCTATTCCCAAAGTCAAGTTAATGAAGATTTACTTCTGTATTGTATAACTTTATGACTATTACATTAAACTAAAATCTGAAATATAAAAATTTAGCTTGTAATTCAGGCCTAGCTTCATTTAGAGTTGATTTTGACTGTGGGGGTCCAACTTTACTCCTTAGCATCTAGCCATTCTTCCGGTTCTTGCCTTATTGACTAGTCTTGGCAAGCACTTACCTGGTGTGAAGTTCTGTGTTGTTGTTCTCCATCATGTCCTTATGCCAATATGCTGGTTCTTTTGACTACTATGTTTTGTGGAGTTAGGAGGAAACACTGCCTTTGGTTTTTGCTTTCTTTCATTGTCTAGATCAGTCTCTTCAGATTCTGGTCTCCTTTCTTTCCTGTGTTGTATGTCCTGGGGACAAAGAACTGTCAATACTTGTCTGTGAGAGATCTCAAGGTAAGAGGGTGAACAGGAAGGCCGGATTTTGTGATGTTGCTCATGGATATCACGCATTTTAAAGTTAAAAATCAGATATTTTAGGAGCTTTATGAGTATACAACACACAACACATCTTTTTCTGTGGATATTGATGCAACCACATTGCTATTTCCTCTAACTTATACTCTTTTCATAGTGGTAGCATTTGATGAGGCATAGGATATGTATCCTTACAAAACCCACTAGGACTTACAGCATAAGATTATGAGGTTTGCTTGTATCAGGGCTACATGAAAGAAGATGTATTGAGCGACTGTCGGAGGGCACCAAGTCACTAAGCGTATAATAAGCACTCGAAGCAGTCAGGTAGCAGGCCTTCCCGCACTCCAGAACTGGTGACTGAGTCATCCTCTTCTCCCGCTGTCTCCTCTCTGAACATCACCCTGTCTGAAAGGTTGGCAGTTGAGTCTCTCACCACCTGTAGGCGATCTTTGCTCGTGCCCTTCCCCAGGCCTTACCCACAAATAAAAGGATCTTCATTCTTGTGTTGCTTTCTTCTCTGACATACAACCTTTAGACATACACGACTGCCACACTGCTGCCATTTCTGATTTTTCTCTAGTTACTCACTTCCTTGCTGGTAAGAATGTAGTGACTTCTCACTGTTAAGTTCCCAGGTGTCAAATAACAGACTCAATGAATGAAATGTTACCAGTTGAGATTTGTCATCGAGAGTGGTGGTAAATTGAGCTGAAAGATAAAACAGCACTACTGTCTTTAGTATAATTAAGAATCCTTTGAAAGATGATGGATATGGGAACGCTTGCTCGGATGCTCTTCCAGCACGCACAGAGCATTAGGAGGAATTCCCATCACCACATATGCTAGGTGCAACACTGTGGCCCTAAAATCTCAGCATTCCAGAGGTAGAAACAGGAAGATCAGAAACTCAAGGTCATTTTCAGCCTTTGAGGCCATCCTGGATATAAAAGACACCCTGTCAAAAAACCATACCAAACCAAACCAAACAAAAAGCAGCAAACAAACAAAAACCAAGGCAGTAAAACAAATATCAAGGTTAATGTAGACATACTAGATATAGGAATCAACTTACAAAAAAAATATAAGAGGTGGTGGGAGGGGTCTGGCAGCTTTAGGAGTGAATATAGGTTAGAAACTTTGTACTTTTTATACAGTGGGAAGGTTGCTGAAGCAAAACCATAAAACAATAGATATGATAAAAGAAAATTGGTCAAGAGAAGACTTATAGTGTCCAGAACTCATCTGGAATTCTGAGAATTTCCTAGTGGGACAGACCTAATTGTATTGTTGAAGTAAACATTAATAGAAGTGAAACAGTTGAAAACTACCTTACAAATTTCTGGTTTTTATACTATTTCTAGTCTTCTTGCTCATTTGACCATGTATCTCCAGTTATAGAATACCAGCTCTATATTTTCTTTTTTTTTCATGCCTTTATCAATTTACAGGCTCAGGTGCACCTTTAATAATCTGACTCATGCCTTGTTAATAGACTGGTGATGTAATGTTGGCTCACAATTTACAAAACCTTTTACTCAAGCCACTGAATTCTTTGGCTGTGCTGCCACAGATGGTAACATTCCTGGTACTGGATGCTTATGACTTGGTTAAGAATTCTCAGAGTTCTCCATACTGCAGTTTGACAAACACAGTGGGTGCAGTGGGTTGGCTGAATAAGAAGTCTCCCATCAAACTGAGCACATCTGAGGTGTTACATATGCAGGGACACCGTGTGTTAAAAAGAACTGGAGACGAAGGGACTTATTTTATATGGAAGTGAAGGGAGTCTGTCTCTCTGAGACAGTGCCCTAGACTTACAGAGAGAATGTTGAAGGGAAGCAGATTGGAAGCCTGACAGCTAAGTAAACACTCCGAATAATGAAGAACTGAACTGTAAGGGTTCAGACGTGAGGTTTCACGTAGTTGGATAGTTAGAAGCTGGGCATTCAGAGCTGTGGTATCTGCAGGAAGGGACGTCTGCCATCCGTCCATGTATAGAGAGCTCAGCCTGTTGTCTTTCTACACCTACTGCTGCTACAAGGCCTTGAACGAGGACCATGATCTCCTCTGAGCCAATGGGAGAAACTTTCCCAGATGGGCAGGTCCGACTAAGAGGAACGCATGGCTGAGACTCACCCCTCACACCCTCAGGCCTCACTTTTGAACCTTCAGCGATCTCTCTAGAAAATTCTAACAGTGACAGAAGTGTGGTTTCCTCAAAGAAAGCTGATGAATACTTGGCAATTAGCAGAGAGGCCGGTATGTGGTAGATGCATGCTACACAGTTCTCGAGTTTATCCAAACATCCCGAGACACACTGGAGCGGAGGTTGGCGCCTTCCTTTCTGTAAAAACCATCATGTTCAGAAATGCACTGCTCATCTGTCTGTGGTCTGGTTTTTGTTTTGGCTTACCATAAAGTCTCATAAAAGGCGAAAGGATTTTTTTTTTTAAATCTTCCTTTCCACTGTTTTCTATTAGGTGTGGTGGAAAAAAAAATCCAAATTCTTGGTCTCTTGGGATCTTATAAAGAATCTAAATGCTTGAGCAGACGCAGGAAGATCTGAGTCGTTTTAAATGCTTGGTCATGCCTGTCTTCACTGCCTTCTGTACCTTTGCAGGCTGGAGCTGCTTATCTACGACAGACCCCTCCGTACCTTCCTAAGCAGTGACGTCTAGTCTAGAGGCTCATCTCACCATCCGTGGGGGTTTTCTCTAGAGAGAAGAGCTCCCTTTAAATGTTTAACAGTTTTGTTGGTCCATTTGAAGCTTGGAAAGTATATGCAGCTGAATTTTGCATGTATAATTGATGAGGGCTGGTCTCTTGCACATTGGCACAGTTTTGTGTGCCTGTCACTCAGCACTTACACAAGACTTATGGGAAAGGGCTTCCCAGCTGTTTCTTGTTTGTTTTTATCTATTGATCTATCTATCTATCTATCTATCTATCTATCTATCTATCTATCTATCTATCTATCTATCTATCTATCTATCTTTGTATGCATGCATCTATCTAATGTATCTATGTATCTATCTATGTCTATCTATGTATCTATGTATCTATGTGCCTATCTATCTATCTATCTATCTATCTATCTATCTATCTATCTATCTATCTAAGCCTCTGTTTTCAGTGACACATACTACTAAGAGTTAATCACACAGATCTTTCTGCTTTATGGCTTCAGTTAAACAATACCAGGTTTCCAACCCCAGGAGGAGAATTCAGTGCTGTCTCTTTCTCATCACAGTAAATTTATTTGCTTATAATGTTACGACATTTTCCAAACTCTGGCTAAAGAAAATCAGCTCCTTGTCATGCACATTGATATTATATATTATATGGAGATAATGTAAGATGTTTATTGAGTCTAGATAAGAAAAAAAGGAATTACGTTCTAAATGAAATATATGGTTAAAATATGGAGACTTCACAAACTTGCTTCCAAACACCTTTTCCAATTATCTCACAGATGACTAAGTGCAAGAAAGCAGTTAAAGAAATTTACTAATGGATTTTTTTACTTTGACCTTGGATAATCAATTTACTCAAAGTCCCGAAGCCTGAATTTCCACAGCTATAAAAAGAGGAATCACGGTGTTTGTCTTCTTGAAAGCCAATGTTTTGGCTTAACAAACACAGGTCAATAAATCCCATACAGCACCTCAGCACACTGAAGGCGAGAAACAATATGGTTCAACTCAAGTGTAGAAGGACCTTGCATAATAAAGGGTGTCTTGCTAGCTAACACTAGTAAGGTCAAAGGGTTTTGCTTCCTGCCCCCTCCCCCTCCCACCCTCAGAGATCAAGAACTAACTGAAGATGCCTCATCTCACTACTCTTATCCAACAGTACAATGGAAGTCATAGGCAGAGCATTTGGAGATGGGAGAGAAATCAAAGGACATGCCTCAAATTCTCACTGTTTGCAGATGACATTATCTTAGTTATAGAAAACTCACTCTACCGCTGCAAATTACCCCTCCCCCCCTTCACTCCCCAATAACCCTCAAGCTCAGCAGGACTGATAAATGTATTAAGCGAATTGCAAAGTGAAAGAATTTTGCAGTGAAAGAGTATTTTGGTGATGGGGGAGGGGGGCAAGGAGTGACAGAAAAATAACATCACGCAACAGACATTACACAGAGATTTATTGGGTAAGGTGTGGGGGTGGGGTGGGGGTGGGTGGAGCATAAAATGGCTACCTCTGAGCCAGAATGGAAACAGCAGTGGACCAGGTTGGGAAGGCGAGCTTTACTGGGGGCATACGGAGCATGGCGTAGGGAAAGTGCAGCAACTAGGGGGGCGGGGCACAAAATGGCCACCTCTGAGCCGGGATGGAAACAGCAGCAGGATGAAACAGGTCGAGATGGCAGGCTTTACTGGGGTCATATAGAGGATAGGGAAAATATAGCAACTGGCAACAGTGGAGATGTGTTGCATTGTTAGTGATGATGGGGCTGTGTGTCATTTAAGGCTAGTGGTGGACACAGGAACAACTGGTTCTGGAGTTGACTAGCACAGAGTACAAAATCAACTAACAAAAATCAAGAGTGTTGCTTCTTCCTACCAGTGGATTAGGATCTAAAACTCAAGAAAGCAGCCCCATTTATAATGGCTACGAAAGAAAACCTTACAAATAAATTTAACACAAGTAGTAAGAGATCATTATAACAAAATGATCAAATATTTTAGAAAGAAATGTAAAAAGTGGGGCATTTTCAGTTCATGCTTTAAAAGAAGCAATATTGTTAAAATGCTCTCACTACACAGAGTTATCTATACATTCAAGGCAATTTCCATCAAAACAAAAATGACATTCATCGTAGGATCATAACAAAAAACAATCTTAACATTCATTATAGAGCCATACCAACAACATCAACAAAACCAAAGTAGCAAACCCATCTTGATCAAAAGGAACAAAGCAGGAGACATTCTACACTACCTGATTCCAAAATACGAAGCCGTGGTAATCAGAACAGAAAGGCATTTGTATCCAAACAGACGCACAGCCTAGTGGAGCAGAATGGAGCCTGGAAATAAACGCACACATCTCTAGCTAAGTGACTTCCAAGAAGGCTGACAATGTGCTGTGGAGAAAGAGCAGGCTTTTCAAGACAGAGGATTGAACAGACTGGACGTGGGAGGCTGAAGCTGGAAGTCCAGCTCTCAGTTACAGAAGTCAGCAGGCAATGGAGAAGGAAGACTCACCCGAGAGCTGAAACCATAAAAGCCCTAGAAGAAAACATAAGGGAACCACTCCAGGACAGTAGAATGGGAAAGGCCATTTCTAGACAGGATCCCAGGAGCACAGAGGACAGAAGCAAAAGGAGACAGATGCTCCACAGGTCTACGAAAAAGCGTTCTCCATTACTACTATATGACCCAGCCGTTCCACCGCAGTGAAACTGACATGTTGACCAGACAGTGTGCCCTCCCACACTCTGCAGCACTGTTCACAGTAGGCAAGATATATAAACAACATACATGCTTATTAACCGATGAACAGATTGAAAATGTGGTACCTATACACCATGCAATATCTTTTGGGCGTGAAAAAAGAATGAAATCCTGTCAAATATAGCAGAAGTGGGTGGAGCTGGAGATGTTTATTTCCAGGGAGAGAAGCCAGGCAGAGAGAGACAAATTGTCCGTGAACTTCACTCAACCTGGAGCATAGAACACTTGATTTCAAAAGCCTGTGAGCACAACGCTAGTAACTAGAGGTTACCATCCAAGGGCACTAAGTTATAGGTCATTAAGAGCACTAAGTTATAGACAGTAGTGACCAGTTTCTGTTTGCTAGTGCCTAACCTGCTTGACTGTAGACAACAATATTCATTAAAAGGAGCCTGAATGTTTTCATCATAAAGATCTGATAAATTATTGAAGAGACAGATCTTTTTAACCTGATAAATGTATCGAATGTTTTATGGTACCTCATATGTATATACAATTTTTGTGTTTTTATATGCTAATTAAATACATTTAAAATTTAAAAACAAAGTTAATTCTTATAAGAACAATATAAAGTAAAACCTGGGATAGAGCAGGGCAGATCTTCTTCACTCTCTCTCTCTCTCTCTCTCTCTCTCTCTCTCTCTCTCTCTCTCTCACACACACACACACACACAGATACACAGAAACAGAAAAGTTTTAGATTACAATAGAATTTAAGATTCTGTGCGTGTCTCCATGCCTTTGCTTTCCATACTGGATCTTCTTCTCTTCTCTTCTCTTTCTCTTCTCTTCTCTTCTCTTCTCTTCTCTTCTCTTCTCTTCTCTTCTCTTCTCTTCTCTTCTCTTCTCTTCTCTTCTCTTCTCTTCTCTCTTCTCTCTTCTCTCTTCTCTTCTCTTCTCTTCTCTTCTCTTCTCTTTCCTCTCCTCTCCTCTCCTCTCCTCTCCTCTCCTCTCCTCTCCTCTCCTCTCCTCTCCTCTCCTCTCCTCTCCTCTCCTCTCCTCTCCTCTCCTCTCCTCTCCTCTCCTCTCCTCTCCTCTCCTCTCCTCTCCTCTCCTCTTTCTCCTCTCCTCTCCTCTCCTCTCCTCTCCTCTCCTCTCCTCTCCTCTCCTCTCCTCTCCTCTCCTCTCCTCTCCCCTCCCCTCTCCCCTCCCTTTCCCCCTCCCCTCCCCTCTCCCCTCACCTCCCCTCTCCCCTCCCCCTCCCTTTCCCCCTCCCCTCCCCTGCCCTCCTCTCCCCTCCCCTCCCAGGCTCAACCGACTTCTATCTCCATCTTGACTGGCCACAGCCAGATTGTTGGATCTGAAGCAACTCTGATCACCCCTCTCCTTTCTTCCTTTCCCTTTGCCCTGGTTCCTCCACTTGGGTGTAGGTTACGGCCCTTTCCTGAGAAGCATTGGCTTCAGCATTTCAGCCTCCACTTTCCTGGCTGGATTTCCCATGTTGTCTTCCATTTTCAATACACAAGCATAAAGCAAAGCCAAGATACCTTAGATTTTGGAGCGCAGATTCTGCTCCCATAAACAGAAGGTTGAACACAGTAAACATAGGAGATTCACAGAACAAAAAGGGAACATAACCATAAACACAAATGTGTACTTCATCAGTTTCTCACAGACTCAGCTGATGCTTCTTCACTTGTACGTTCTTACTGTTACCATCATGTTTGCTAACAGGAACACACACACACACACACACACACGCACGCACGCACACACGCACGCACGCACGCACGCACGCACACACACACACACACTTGTGCCATTAGCACTGAATGTGTAACACAAATTATTTAAAACGAGAACAAATCTTCAGAGAAGTTGAGTGGAATCATATGGTTATAAACTAAAAAGCCCTTTCAAGAAAAGTGTGGAAGAATTAAAGTTTGATGGATTCTAATAAGTAGAGGAAGGACAGAGACTCCAGCAAGGTCTGAAAAGACCTCGGAGACAGATGCGTAGCTGAACTGGAGAAACAGAGACCTCGTGGAACCTCTGATGCCAGGATGGACAGAGCAGACAAAAGCTGACAGGCATGGCCAAGTCACTTCTACCTGCCAGCTTACCTGGCAGAACTTCTGCCTCCTACAAGGTCTCATCACCTCAGGTTAGAGCCCACTCCTGAAGCAGGGCTGGAGATATGCTGAAATAAAGGCCTGGTGTAAGGAACTAGACCCTGAATCCTTTTCTGGTTAAAGCTGATTTCAAAGTGTTCATTCATGGAAATGTTCTCAGAGGATTTCTGATTCTTCTAAAGGAACTGTTTCTGTCATTCACTACATGGCTTTTCTATGAGATTCTTGACTAACTGGCCAAAAAAGGGGTATGATTTTAAAAAATACAACTCATTCATACATTCAGGTAATATATTCAAAGGACAATACAAGCTTATTGATGTTATTACTAAGGGCCGCTAGTATTGGTGAGGGTTGTACTGCTGATGAGAGTATGAAGAAAGCATAAGAAGGGGTGACAATATCAACTAACCAGAACCCCCAGAACTCTAAGGAACTAAGCCATCAACAAAGGAGTACACATGACTCCAGCTACATATGTAGGAGAGGATGGTCTTGTCATGCATCAATGGAAGGAGAGATTCTTGGCTCTATGAAGGCTGAAGAGATGGATAGATGCCCCAGTATAGGGGAATTGAGGGCAGGGAGGTGGGAGTGAGTGAGTGGGTGGAGGAACACCCTCATAGAAGCAGGGGGAGGGAGGATGTGATAGGGTATTTCCGGGAGGGAGGGAAACTGGGAAAGGGGATAACATTTGAAATATAAATAAAGAAAATATCCAATGAAAAATTAAAAGGGGTGAGCCCCCACGTCTTTGATTCTAACAGGTGGAGGTAACGGCAGTAAGGTATCTTGAGTTGGAAAAACGGGCTGCCCTTGTGTCTCTAATGGTTTTCATTCTTGGTAATCACTGAGAAAGCATGCTGACACTGCATGCGCCTGCCCTGCTGTGATTGTTATCTTGGGTTTATACACTATGAATCCAACACTCACTTGGCATCACTTCTCTACAGTTACGAAGGCCTAGAAGTGGTTTGTGGTGTTTTGGAAAGACAAGATTTCCCAGAAAAAATAGCAGAGAAGTTTCTTAGACTTGGAAAGTACCAGCTACACACTTTTTAAAAACAAAAGTCTGGTTTCAAGCGAATCCTGCTCATTGTAGCTGATCTGGAAGATGGCTGGTGTTCTACCACATGCTTTGGACCATTTGAACCTTATCCTGTACAGGGTCATGTTGAACTATTAATTATGCTGCCCAAGTCAGAGAAAACAAGATCTCACTTGACATATTCTCTCCCTTTCCCCAAGCATGCTGGGGCACTGGGAAGGGGCAATGTAAAAATCTATAGACTCAAATCCACAAATATGTAAAACATCTTTATGTACTTAGAAATAAACATCAAAAGGTAGACAAAATGGGCGAGATAACAAACGTAATCAAGGTGTATTATTACTGATGCACATAGTATGAATAGAAGTGAAAGACCAGAATTGTGAGATCTCCACAGTGAGTGGTTAACAGGCACCGGCAGAAAATATATTTAAAAGAAGAAACAAATGGACAATATGGGATTGGTTTGGGGGCCAAACACTGGGAAGGCAGAGGCAGGGGGACTTCAACTTAAAGGCTGACCTGGGTTACAAAGGGAGACTTTAAAAAAGAGGATGATGAAAGAAGGAAGGAAGGAGAAGTAGGAGAGGAAGAAAGAAGAGAAGGAAGAGATAAGAGAAGAGGAAGAAAGAAAGGGAGGGAGGAAGACAGGAATGAAAGGAAGGAGGGAGAAAGTAAGAAAGAAGGAAGGGGTGAGAGAGGCAGGCATCAGGCAAGTCAAAACTACTTTGGTAATTTTGTATATTGAATAAATATAATGAAAATTAAGACATGAATAAGGATCCACTTTTTATCTAAATTTGAACAGTCCTAGTATGTGGGAGGGATAAAATAAAGCTTTTACTGCACCTTGTGAAAGATGAGACCATAACCTACTACTTCTAAACTTCACCCTTAGTCATGGTCCATCCTTGGTCTCACACTCTTGTACTCTGGAAATATGTTCCGAATAAGTCATACTTAAAGAAAAAATGGTCAAGAAAACACCTATATATGTCTTCTGTGATTTTATTTGACACAGGAGGGAGACAAGTCTAGACAGTATGTTTTATTTTGATTAGTCCTTTAAACATTTTGAGTTTTGCACGAGGTGTCTTGATTGTATGCACCATCCCTGGCTCTTTCCAGAGCCGCCCTCTTTGGTTTCTCTACAATTCCTTAACACTTTCTTCTTATGTCCCTGGTGAGGATTCTGTGCCCCCTGGCAGCTTCCCCTCCACGTGCAGGAAGCCACTCCTGTTCTTGGGGATGATGACATATTTGAAAGGACCAGTGGACATGAGACTCTGGAATGACCATGATAATAATAGAATAAAGCAATGTGAAGAATTCCGGGGGCCTTTCTTGTTTTCCTTTTGCTCCTTCTGTTTATCTGCATTTATTTTCTCAGAGTTAACTGTCCCAGCCTGAATGTTGCTACCCCCTCTCTGGGGCCAGCTGCAGCTTTCCTGCCCCGGCTGTGTTCTGTGTTTTCATTCCCGATGGGATGTCCTTTGCTCCAGTAGCAACTCTTGAAAGGCTAACATCTATTTGTTTATAACTTTTCTTATTTGTTTAGCAACTTAATTGCCTGCTGGAGAAGCTAATTTTAGGTCTTGGTAAGTCTTAATACCATTTGCAAATTTAACCCACACATGCAAATAAATTTGACTGAATTTGGTAAAAGTGACTAGGTTTCCACAATCTGTTGGCAGTTTTGCATCTTTGGCTGTTAGATTCAGTTTTGAATAAAGAGTAAGAATTCCTGAATTATATAAGAATGGCAGTAGCCTTTAAACTGTCTTAAATTTTTTTAACAGAAATTAATGAAGGCCATCTTTGCACTTTTATCTACCTAACATTCTATTATATTTTTGGAATTTAATCCATCAAGTGCTTCCTAGAGTGCTTGGCTTTATCGCAGATGTCAAGCGTGAAAACCAGAGTCTTCTTTTGTCTTCAACTCACACATTGTTACGAGGTGTTAGGAGCAAATGACAGCCTTAGATTGAGCAAACGTTAACTTGAGCTATGCAGTGTGAGCCATTTTACGTTATTTGCAATGTACAACAATGGCAACCAGCATGACTAATGGTTTTCTTAATATCAATGACTGCCCTCAACAAATCTAATATTGCCATCCCAATTTAGACTGTTTGTTTATTAACTTCTGGGAGTCCATCTGGCTAATATTAGGCTTCCAGGATTATCTGGATAGGCCATGTACCATTCTTCTCAGGGGATGACTTACTTGTTTCGAAAATTCAGGAGCAAAGGAAACCCGTGAAGAATACTGGGGACGTCTTTATTTTGTCAAAGATCAGCCATTCACACAGTCTTTGTACCCATTTGAACAGGACAAAAGTCAAACAGGAGTGCTCCATGGCTCCATCCAGGTTACCAGGGCTCACTGAAGTCCTGTCGAATGCCAAGCAATGAGTGAGGGCAGGGATATAGCTGTGCAAGGATAGTGCCAGACATTGTGGCATTAAGGGTGAAGTCTATCTGCGAAAATATCTTGAATAAGTAACACATTTCCAACAACAATGAATTAATTTCGCAAATATTTATGAAGCTCTGCTGTAGGTCAGACACTGGGTTAAGCTCTGCATCCAAGATGGATCAGTAAACACAGTGTTCATTCTTCTTGGCCTCCTGAAATAGAACACTTAAGTGACACATATTTGGCATTAAATATAAAGCCCTTTGTAATTATCTCCAATTTGTTTCGCTTACTGCTGTTGGATCGAACTTTCTAAGGCTGGAATCTGATTACGTCATTCTCCTTGCTTAAATACCCTGAGTGACATTACCATTGCCTAATGGGTAAAGAGCAGATTCCTCAGTCCAGCTTTGTGCTCTGACCTTAGACTCGGTTTCCTGTCTTTCCTACCCATGTGTCTTTGATTGTAACCAAGCAAGAGGGCAGCACTCAATGACCTCCCCAAACAGCTCATGTTCCAGGTCTCTGTTGTTTGGCTCCCATGGCCCCGACTTGTACTCTTCTCTGCACCACTCGTCCTTTGGTCTTCTTTCTTAGATGTCAATGCCCCCTCAAGCAGTGTGCTGCTTTTAAGGACAGGATCTCCACATGAACCCCATTTTCTTGTGAATCACTAAAGTCGGGCAGAATTGCATCCAAAACACTGTGAAGACGTCTGAAGTATGCTTGTCTCCAGATAGTTTAAACTGAGATTAGGATTAGGCCATCATTTTCACCTCTGCCCATTTACATCCATGTATTCACATAAAACAGTGCAGAGTTATTTTCTACATGTAAAGCTGCCACAGAAGTGCAGTCGAAGCTATGACCTCTGTATTAGACTGAACCCTGACTGACAGGATTCCTCTACAAGTCCTTTCAGGGTTAAGTAAGAGCATCAGCCTCTGAAGCCATCATTTCTGCTCTACAAGGCCAGGGTAGCAGTACTGCTTTCTCTGGTTCTTGTCAATGAATCCTGAAGAGGGCTCCTTGATGTTGGCTATATTTTTCTACCATTTTTCTTGCCCATTCTCTTTTAGCTTTTTACCCCAGGAATTTGGTCTGACAAATGTCTCCACTTCTGTCATTGACCCACCAGTAATGTTGATGGTCCCATTTTTAAAGCTAGGATGTACTATTATTCTGAGTATGTGATTTTGAGCCTACAAAGGTAACCCAAGAGTATGGTGGCCTCATCCTTTAGAACCCAGTCATCCAATTACTCCAGTGATTGACTTGAGGGGACACTGCCCTGTGCTAGGATGGGTTTCTTCTGTCTAAGTGACAGTTTCTGACCTGAGCTGGGGTTACTGTTGATATTCTTAATGGCTTCATCTTGAACATTTTATTCAACATTCCTTTGTATTGTTTTGCCTGAAATGTTGAAACACGTAAAGTTTTTAATTCAACGGGCACTTACTGAATACACACTGTGCCTCCGATGCTAGGCTGGACTGAGAACGATCCATGAGACATTTCCAGCACCTTCAAGCTATCCCCCTTCATCCTCTGTTGTAGATGAATGAACCCAGTATCTAAAAGTGACCAGACTACTACATAGTGGAGCTGGGCTTGAGAGTCCAGGTCTTTCTGATTGGACCACAGAGCTCTGGTTCCCTTTTTTTTGTTTCACGGGGCTTCTTAGCATGGATGCTACCACAACCTAGAGCCAATGACGACTTTAGGATCCCACAGCAACATTTGGCATTGCTTAAAGCTGACGTCTAATGATTAACTGAGAGGCTGTTCCTAACACTGCCAGTGTCAGTAGAAGTCTGTAAGATTTATGAGACCTGAATGCTAAAAGGCAACTCTCTGAGCAAGCTGGTGCCTGCCCCTGCTTCCTAACTCCAAGTGCAGAGGGAAGAAAGAGTACTTTTTACAACTTAATTTTCTAAGTGACTCAGACATCTTTGGGGGCTTCTTATTTTGTCTGTTTTCTTGAGCCCTCTAAGGACTAACATGCTGGAGAAGGACGGTGATTGTTTCCAGATGCTGGGCTTTGATTGCAAGGAGAGTCGGAACAGCCAAGCAGCGGTGGGGCTGGCCTTGCTGAGTGGAAAATATTCATGCACCACCAGGGAACCCTGCCAAGCCTCTTGCGATGTTTTATTTGTATTGATCTGTGCTTGGCTCAGCCGGCTCAGCCTGAGGTTTTGGGGCTGATTAGAATGACTAGGCAAAAGAACTTGGGTGTTCTTTCTTTTCTCTATGAGCCCTTAGTATGGAACAGATGAATTATTGATTCATCTATACGCATTTAGGTAAGAGATTGAAAAGAATGCACTTTTAGGAATATACTAAGTATCTTAAATTGAATACATTGAGAGAAAAACGAAAACCTCAAAAGAAATTCTGAGAGCTGAAAGAAACTTTTCTCCTCTTAAAGGCCTCATGTAACTTGAAGAACCGACAGATTCACAACCAAGTCATATTAATTTGAAATTTTTACCTTTTGCTTTGAAAACCATGGTTTACTAGTTTCTGTTACCATGGAAACTCCTGGCCCTCACAGAGGATAGGCTTGGATTTCTTGCAGCAGTAACTGCTCAGCAGGTCTTCCCATCTCTCTGAGTTTCTAAGGAGGAGGACATCATTGGAGCTCTCAAAGTTTCCCCTACCCTAAAAATTTTCATTCCCACCAAAAGTGTTCAAAGATCCTTTATTCACACCCTCATTGATACACAGTTTTTATCCTTTTGTAGCTATTCTGGCTACAGTGAGATAATATTTTACTGGTTTTTTTTTGTTTGTTTGTTTTTTGTTTTTGAGGAATTTTGGGGTTTACTAAGACAGTCATGGATTTAAGCACAGGAGTTGAGAGAGAGAGAGAGAGAGAGAGAGAGAGAGAGAGAGAGAGAGAGAGAGAGAGAACACAGACTTAGTGAGAATTACACAGCAAAGATGTGGGTGGCATTCTTAAAAGATTCACAAAACATTGTCTAACTGTTAATTGACACTGCTAAGTTTCTTAAATCATTGTCTTCCCCTTTCCTTTGACCTTTCTTCTCTGTGGGCAGCCTGTTTTGGATGAATGCGGCTTCCTCCGGAGACCCAGTAGAAAACTCTACAAGGGACAAACCACTGACCCACATTCCCAAGACAGATGCCTGACACCACAGAGCTTCCAACTCCATAATTCTGTGACTATCAGTCACGCAGACAAAGCACCAAGCTCCTAGCGTTCTAGCTAGACTCCACCCTCACAGTTACCTGACTATAGCCAGGTGTGCTCTGCCCCATAGTTGCCGGGCAACAGCAAGGTAGCCCAGCCCACTATAAAAGGAGCTGCTTGGCCCCTCTTCTCTTTTTTTAAGCTCTCACTTTTCTTACTCTCTTCTCTAGCCATCCTTCTCTCCCTCCCTTCCCCCCTTCTCTCCACGTGGCCATGGCTGGTCTTCCTCTTTCTACCTTCTCTCTTTCTCCCTGCCTTTCTACAATAAAGCTCTAAAACCATAGACTGTCTCGGCCCTCCATACTTGAATGATGGAATAAGCTTTCCCCTAACGAGCTGCGTCTAACCTCCCGCCAGAAGACCTTCCTGAGCTCCAGCCACTGATGGGACCAAGGACTCTTGCCTGCGCGGGAACCACCCCTCTCTCCCCTTTGGCCCTGGGGACTACAGAGCCACCCCTGGTAGCCACCCCCATTTTGTTATCAGCTCTTCCATGGTGTCCAGTGGCATCTGGGATGCCCGAGACTGAAAACCTGTTATCTCTGGTCTCTATAAGGCCCAGAGACCTTGAACTGCCTCTTGTCCAACCCGCTCGGGCTGGGTCCATAGCTTCCCACAGTCAGACACCCACCCGGAGCCATGTGGTAAGCATGCCCCAGTTCTCCGCGTCTGCCTGCCCAGAGCACTGGAACTCTGGCAGGACGCGGGTTTTCTCCCACTCCCTTTATTCCCCTACACCCGTTGCCCTACACTTCTCTTTCTTTTTCTGTGGTAATAAATGAGCTCACGCTGGTTGCTAGGGGCACTGGAGAGGGTTAAAGTCTGATGAAACACAGGTCACAGGAGTCCAAGGAATCCTCACTGCAGCAGGTCACAAGAAGTTGAAGCTTCTATTTTGACTGTAAACAAGGCTCCTGCTCTTGTGTGCGAGAGTCTCAGAAAGTCACAAGGTTACAGTTGGTGAAAGAATAAGCTTATACTCAAAGGTCACATATATTTAGACCTTAAGCATAGTTCAATGCATTTTTTACATGATTACTTGAAAAAATCTTGAGAAAAAGGAAATTTTTCTTTATGTGCAATCGCCAAAGCAAACTTTGTTAGTTGTGTGAAAATCCTTGCCTCTCAACTGCTGAGAAACTTTAGTCTGAGTCTTGGATGAGCTATTTCTTTATTGATTAATATTCAATTATTATCCTTTCTATGTCCAATTCATTTCCTATTGTTCAATACTGCCTCAGTTTCCCTCCCTGAGACTTGGATATAATCTTAAGGGAGTGTGCAGACTGAAAGTCATTTTCCACTGTTGAGCAACGACAAAGTTCTGCCTATGCAGGAATCCAAAGTCTTGATCTGTCTGACCTAAGGGGACAGTAGAGAATCTAAATGTGGAGACAGAGTCAGCATTTGGTAGGAATCTCACAGAGAGGGTGTCAGTACCTGGAAGCATCAAGCCACTTAAATAACAAGCAGGCAGTAGTTTTTATGACTCATTTTAAGATTTGTACTCAAAATAACAGTTTTCTATGATGGTGTACCTAAGAACCATTGTGTTAGCCAAGCTTTATAGCTTAAGGCAGAATCTGACAGAGATCTGTGAATGTAAATCTGAAAGGACTAAGGACAGGCACTTTGTCCCATTTGTCAGGTATATATTGAAAGACATTCTATCTTGTTGATGGCAGAGTTCTCCTACCGCAAGGATAGCCATTAACAGAATGTCATCCTCATTATAATAACTTCTGCATATAGCAATGAAACCCTTTGGCTATATAAAAAGAGAATTATGGAAAGGACAAAATGACTAAGATTGTTAACTGCGAGTGAAGAGAGCTCCTCTGAGAAATGATAACGAAGCAATGTAAGTCATAACGTAGGGGTGTAACTATTGCTAACGTTATATACTCAACTAAGACATTAATATTTTAACGATGTAAATGTGGTCATATGTTATAGTACACACATTTGGTGTTTTTTTTTTTTTTAATGTCTGCCATATTTCACTGAACAGTCTCCCGTTCCCATGATGTGGCAAATCACCGGGTGACCAGATTTCATGCTTTTTATGTCCAAGTACTATTTTCTTATACATGGGTGGTGTTGTGAACACTTGGCCTTTCTTGGCTAACATGAGTAGCGTGAACAAAAACAGGGGCAATGATGCACCATTAGCTCACCATTTTGCTTCCTTCCCATAAATACCAAGCAGTAGAGTTGTCAGATCATGTGGCAGTTTTATTTTTAATATTTGAAGGGTTTCCATACAGTTTTCCACAACACATGTACTTATTTCCATTTTTTTGCCAGCAGTATACAAGGGTTGATGAGCTAAACAAGAGCAACAATAGACTCGCCAAAGTAGATGGGAACTCAGCCTCACACAAAGAACTGTAGGCAACTGTGGAATGTAGGAGTGAGCACACCAGCTGGCTATCCAAGACCAAATGGGCAGCCCTGAAAACATGCATGCACGGAACTTTATGGAGCATGTTGTATTTAGGAACATACATAAATGTACATAAATGTATATAAAAACAATGAAAAGAAGAGGCCTCTTTCAATGAGTTTGAGAGAGAACAGGGACGTGTAGATGGGAGGGTTCAAAGGGAGGAAAGGAAGGGAGAAATGATGTAACTATATCACATTACAACAAAAAATAAAGGAAATAGATCAGACAATCTCCATTTGCTTTAGGGACACATTCATTAAACAGTTGTAGTGTGTTTTCTGTGTGTGTCTTAGTTTGTAAAAGCATGATAGAGAACAGCATGTGTTCGCAGGCAGTCTGTTTGCATTTAGCAATTTTGTAGAGGAAACTCCTGAGATTT
Source organism: Mus musculus (assembly GCF_000001635.26). Lineage (NCBI taxonomy): Eukaryota > Metazoa > Chordata > Mammalia > Rodentia > Muridae > Mus > Mus musculus. The sequence continues at coordinate 151,887,933 of NC_000069.6, read as the reverse complement.
GCCAGTTTTGTTCCTATATTTCTATTCCATGAGAAAAAAATTAGAAGAGAGGAAGGAACTGTGAGCTACCAATCAAAACATTAAAAATTAGAAGAGGAAGAAACTGCATGTTGCCAATCAAAACACCCAGTTGTCAGGGTGATGCTTCTGTCACTCCTTGGCCACTTACAGTCTTTTTTTTTTCCCTTAAACTTAATTTTATTTGTAATTCATTTTTCACTCCATATTCCACTCCCCACCCATCCCCATCCACTCTCCGACTGCTCCCCATCCCACATCTCCTCCCTACCTCACCTTGTCTCCAAGTGGATGCCCCCAACTCCCACCCCACCTGACCTCTAACCTCCCTGGGGCCTCCTCCAGTCTCTTGAGGGTTAGATGCATCATCCCTGAATGAACACAGACACATCAGTCTTCTACTGTATGTGTGTTGGGGGCCTCATATCAGCTACTATATTCTGCCTGTTTGGTAGTCCAGTGTTTGAAAGATCTCGGGTATCCAGATTAATTGAAACTGCTGGTCCTCTGTATTAGTCAGGGTTCTTTAGAGTCACAGAACTTACGGACAGTCTCTAGATAGTAAAGGAATTTATTGATGACTTACAGTCGGCAGCCCAATTCCCAACAATGATTCAGTCGCAGCTGTGAATGGAAGTCCAAGGATCTAGCAGTTACTCAGTCTCACGCAGCAAGCAGGCGAAGGAGCAAGAGCAAGAGCTAGACTCCCTTCTTCCAATGTCCTTATATGGTCTCCAGCAGAAGGTGTAGCCCAGATTAAAGGTGTGTTCCACCACACCTTTAATCCCAGATGAAAGGTGTAGCCCAGATTAAAGGTGTGTTCCTTAAACTCCGAGATTCAATCTTCTGGAATCCATAGCCACTATGGCTCAAGATCTCCATACCAAGATCCAGATAAGGATTTCCAAGCCTCCAGATAAGGGTCACTGGTGAGCCTTCCAATTCTGGATTGTAGTTCATTCCAAATATAGTCAAGTTGACAACCAGGAATAGCCACTACATCCTCCTACAGAATTTCTCTTCTCCTCAGCTTCTTTCAGCCTTCCCTAATTCAACAACATGGGTCAGCTGCTTCTGTCCATTGGTTGGGTGCAAATATCTGCATCTGATTCTTTCAGCTGCTTGTTGGGTCTTTCAGAGGGCAGTCATGATAGATCCCTTTTTGTGAGCATTCCATAGCCTCAGGAGACAGTTACAGTCTTAATGTTTGGAAAATAATCCTGTGTATCACTATAGAAGTTGGAGGTTGTTCACTTGTTTTATTTTGTTGGGATAGTGGTTAGCAAATCCAACCTTTTGGGGTTTCATTTGAAAGACAGTTGAATACTTTGGTCCCATCAATAAATATCTCATTAGAAGCAGTATGACAAATGGAAGCAATGAGTCACAAGCCTGAGGGGGACTCCTGAATAGACTGCCTCCTGCCTCAGTTCACTCATCTGTAATAAAACAGATGTGTCCAGTTCAGAATCATGATGAGAAATCCATGCATACATTAGGTCAGAGAAAGCCGCTCAAAATGTGGAGAATATTTATTTGTCTCTCTGTGTGTATGCACACTTGTATGAGTATTTACATGTCCTCAGCTATCATGCTTTGCACAGAGTTTCTTTGTCATTTTCCTGTGCATGTACAAGGCCAGATGGCTTGCAAACTTCTGAGAATTTTGTTGCCTCCACCTTATTTCTCCCCATACAGTTGGGACCACAAACACGTGATATTGCATTCAGATATACATGAGTCCTGGGAAATTGAACTCAGTTACACTTGCATGCAAATGTTTAGGGAAAAGCTCTCTTCTCTACCTAAGGTTAGAGAATATTTAAGACATAATAAGAAAGTTGTTACATAGGTTGTTTTTTTGAGTGTGTGTTTGTGTTCATGTGCTTGTACATGAGTGTGTATATGCATGTGTGGATCAGAGGTCTTCTCTGGGTGTCATTTTTCATGAGCTGTCTAGTTAGCCTCTTCCTTCTGTGTTTGAAGCAGAATTGAGAGCTGGAACTCACTGGTTAGATAAGGTGGGGTGTCCAGCAAACCCTAGGAATCTGCCTTGTCTCTACCTCTGCAGAACAGACACTACACCATTGCTTGATAAATTGGCATCGTTCTATAGGAACTGTGGCACTTTTTATATTGTTGGAACTATTGGCAGCTTTCTACAAACACTTACATATGTAGGGGTCATCAACACATTGTTTTGGGGTGTCAAAAGACATCTCTTGGTCTAGATCATAAGTTAAGAGAAGAACACTTCTGTACGTGGCCCTCCATTCACGTGGGAAGTAACTTCCCTGACATCATTCATCTCAGCTCTTCTTCACAATGACAATCACTTGGTTGGTAGTCAATGGCTCTCCTCTCATCCTTTAAGATGATGACAATGGCGACTGCAAAAATCCAATGTGTGTAAGGAGGACTGCAGTGGCTTGCCATTTTTCCTGTGGGGCAGTTAGCTTTGAGTTTTGTTTTGGAAGTATCTGCATTCTGCTTCTCACCACAAGTAGGAGACACAGCTGGAAGGTTCATAGACACAATGGGATGTGAAAGCATGAAACAGAATGTAAAAACGCTAATGATGTAGATTCTTGTAGAGTATCAGTCTCTTACCATGTGGACAACTTGGAGCTGGGGTCACTGCTACTTCCAAGCATCTCACAAAAGATGAAAATTTAGAGCACAGTCTCTGTTATGTACATGTAACTTTCATAGGCACATAAAGTTGTGTCAATGTACAAAATACAACTCTATCTCCAACAAGAATAATAAAGTTTACTCTACAGCCAAATAAGAATGACCATTGGGAATACAGATATTTAGGTTGCTTCAAATAACACATTCCACTGAGGTAACAATTTTATGAAGCATTTATAGTAACAATGAAGAAAGTATTAAATCAAAATGTTCTCAAATACATTGGTGTGTGTAGCAGCTAGGTGGGTAGAAGCAAAGTGGAAAAACTCTGTTATAGGTCTCAAATGCTGTCTCATAACATTCTTATCTTTTGGGTTGGTGGAAAGCAGGGGTCTGTTAATATATTTGAAAGAATTTACCTATTAATCCCAAGATGGTAGGTTTCCATACACAAGTGGGCAATACATGATTACTTAAAGGAGTAAGAAAACTCAAGAACTTTGGCTGAGGACCTGCAACATTTAACCTCTTTGTGATTACTGAAGTTCTAAGAGACAATCGTCTTGTCTTTAGAGAATGCTTAGTGTGGACAAGGCTTCTTCAGGGACTTTGGTTAACAATTGCAAATTGTGGGTTACATTCTAAGTGAGTGACCATCGTGTGTTCAATCAACTAAACCTAGTGATATTAGCTTATGCCTGTGTACCTTTAGAGTTTTAAAAACGAACAACATTTTAAAATTATTGAATAAGTTCAGTAAACTTCCATGTTTTCTGCAGTAGCACTACAGAAAGTTAAAGCCAACTAGAATGGCCAAAGGAGTGAGCAGGATTCTAACAACTGTTCTGTCGAAAGTGGCACCTCTGTTTATTCTGCTATCCGATCCCAGACAGAACTAAATGGATTTACAAATTTTCCAAAATAAACACAGACTGAAAAATAAAATCACCTCCAGGCTTAGTAAAAGCCAAAGATGTTCAGCTTAATAGGTAATTGTTTTGGAAATTTGTGTTTCTAAATTGGGGGGTGGGTGGGCAAAATGCAAACGCTATCCCAACCATAGCTAATTAAAAACAGTTGTTGAAGAATGAGCTGATTTTGGCAAAACGAAGTGAATTGCAACACTTGAGAGGGCTGGGGGAGAACTCTGACAGACATCTGAAGAAGTGTATATTTCTCCATCTTGTTAGCAAGTTGCTTTAGCCAGAAAGCTGCACAAAGGTTGTTGTACGCAAATACTTATTGTTGACACAAATAGGTTGCCAGTCTCTTAATTCAACTATGTTCTCTGAAAATCGAACAAAAACAAACTAACCAACTGACAAAACGTTGAGGTCCAAACATGGTTATTTTGCAAGCACTGTCATTTTCCACCAAAGAGTAGTCTATCCAATTAGGTATAATTACTTAGTTTTTCATCAATTAAATTAATTTTACTGGCATGGTAATAGTTCTATCAAGAGGAGGAGTAGTTGTCTAACAGACTATTAAAACCTTTCTGGAGAGCAGTTGGATAACACTTTCAAAATCCTTGATGTCACTGTTGTGGTGGTTCATACCTATAATCCCTGAACGTGAGAAACTGAGGTAGGCAGTTCAAGGCCAGTCTAGGCTACTAAGATCTCTCTCATGCAAAAAAACCTTAATGCAGCTGTATCTTTTACCTCAGGGGTTCACTTAATGGAATTATCTGAAGGAAATAAGCAGAGATTCAGACAAAAACTTCCAACTCTACGTCAACTTTTCAGAAGATGTATTTTTTGCCACCACATTCTAGGGAAGATATATGTATACAAAAAGATATACAATGAGATTCTGAGAACAGTTTCTGTACGTAAGAAGTAATGATAATATTATCTTATGCTGTTAACATGGAGACATCCAACAAGAGAGTTTACAGAGATAATATTATTTAAATAAAAGAAAAATGAATATATGGGAGTGTTGATGGGTCATCAACTACAGTAAGAGAGATAACACTGAAACCAGCCTACACTGACTTTTGTCTTTCATAACAACTCTTGTGCTGTGGTTTGGAACTGGGACAGAAGACATTTTTTATAATTTAGTTATAAATTAATCTGTGTAGTTATTAAACATACATTCTTGTGCATGTGTATGTGTGTGGTGTTATATGTATTTAAAATATTCACATTTGCACATATGTGTAAGTGTAGACTAGAGGTGGATATTATCTTCCTCAGTTGCTTCTCTACCTTATTTTTTTAATAGAATTTTTATTGACTTTGGGGGCATTTTACTTCACGAACCTGAGCACACTCACTTTCCAGTCATCCCAGATACCCACCCCAAGAAAAAGAAAAAGAAGGAGGAAGAGGAGGAGAAAAAGAGAAGAGAAGAAGAGAAAGAAGAAGAAAAAGAAGAAAAGAAAAAAGAAAAAGAAGAAAAGAAGAAGAAAAAAGAAAGAAAGAAAGAAAGAAAGAAAGAAAGAAGGAGAAGAAGAAAAGAAGAAGAAGAAGAGGAGGAGGAGAAGAAGAAGAAGAAGAGGAAGAGGAAGAGGAAGAGGAAGAGGAAGAGGAAGAAGAAGAAGAAGAAGAAGAAGAAGAAGAAGAAGAAGAAGAAGAAGAAGAAGAAGAAGAAGAAGAAGAAGCAGCAGCAGCAGCAGCAGCAAAAAAGTTCAATTTGTGTTCCCCATATACTCATTGGAGTATGGTCAAACTGGTGGTAGTTAGTCCCTTAAAGAAAAGTTAGTCCTTCCGCACTTTTTTTCTGGCTAGTCCCCTTCCAGAAGCCATCAATTGTGGAGAGCTACACTTCAGCATCCTTTCACAATTCTTTCTGTCTAGGCTGTTACCTTTTTTTTTTGGTGAGTGGGGTGGGGAGGGGGTAAGGGTTGTCACAGAAGCCTTCTATGGCCCTTTCTCAACAGTGAGCCTGCAGTCATCTGTACCACTGTAAAAGTAGCTTTCTTGCCTTTTACAGTCTGTAGGAGCACGCATCATGGACTTACACATGGTTTCTGGTCACAGTATGGACCACAGACATCCACGTGGTCTCTGGTGTCAGGACAAGCTACAGACCTCAGCATGGTCTCTGTTGGAAGTACAGACCACAGACATCTACATGACCCTCTGCCACTGCATGGGCCATGGGCACCGTCATAATCCTCAGTGAAAGCACAGGCCACTCACATCAACATGGCCTGAAGCAGCACAGCACATGGACATCTACATGGCCTTTGTGGTAATGAAGGGTCATGAATCTCAACATAGACCCAACATAGGTAAGACCGCCGACTTCACCTTAGTCTTTAAGAGATGGTTTATTTATTATTTGTGTGTGTGTGTGTGTGTGTGTGTGTGTGTGAGTTTATGTGCACCATGTGTGTTCAGGATCTGATAGAGACCAGGAGAGTATCCTCTGGAACTAGAGTTACAGATGGTTGTGAGCAGCCTTGTGGGTTTGAAAACTAAATCTGAAGTCCTCTAGAAGAGCAGTAAGTGCTATTAATTACTAGCTTCTCTGCCTTAAATTTTGAGCTAGCTTAAAGTTCTCACTGAACCTGGAGTTTATTTACTTGATATGGTTGGATGTCCAGTGGCCTTCAGGGATCTGCCTGCTTCCACCCTCCTTGAACGGGGGCTACATATGCATGTCACCATGTCTTGTGTTTTTCCATGGGTGCTGAGGAACTGGCTGAGGCTTGCATGCTTGTGTGGCAGGTACCTCTCTGATGAATCACCTACCTAGTCCTGGGCACAGATTATTCCTTGGAGCAGCTCAGCAAAAACAACCAAATGATGGATTAGATGCAGAATATGTTTTAAGTATTACATTTATTTCTCTACCTAGTGTGTACATGTATGTGTGCATAGGCTTGCAAGTACCACAGTGTGCATGTAGAGGTCCGATGACAATTTTATGGGGTTAGTTTATTTTTTCTACCTTTTAGGTGGGCTCTGGAGATTGAATTCAGGTCACTAGCCTTGTGTATCAAGTGTCTTTACCCACTGAGGCACCCCACTAGTCCTACAATACTATGATAAATGAAAATTCTCCGGTGATTAGCCTACTTTAAGGGACATTATATAAGCGTTTCATTTCATTTTTTTAACATTAAGTGATTCTTAAAATAAATTATGTCGTCACTGCAGTGATTGATACTTGAGGCTAAATATTTAGTGCTGCTGGCTGTCAACCTGTCAACCATTTCAACCTTGCTACTTGCTGTTTTTTTAAATGAACATTGTCAAAACCATCCGTGTCACATGCTGTTTATGTGAAATGGCAATCGGTCTTTAAGATCCCAATGCTAATTGTTCCAGTGATGGACTGTGGCATAACAACAGCATGAGGGTTTTCTGCACAGTAAGCTGGGTATTTCAGTATTCAAGACCATGCTGGGGGTATGCTGTGCACTTCCTGAGATGAGAATCACCTAAGAAGAAGAAGAACAACAACAAAACAAACCTCTAGTGTATTTTCTCTGTGTTCCATTTGGAGATTTGTGGTAGGCAACAGTAATATCTCCACCAGACATCTTATTAAGAAGTGACTGTAGAGCAACAATAAAACACGCCATACTTCATAACCTTCCACATTAGCGTGGCCAAGGAGCTTGGCATCACCACTGGATGTTTCTAAGAGACCTTCCTATGATATGTTGGGATTTCTCTAAATTCTACTTACAACACAAAATGACTCTCTGCTTTAAAAAATACAAGAAGTAGTTTATTTTGGAGGAAATATGAATATCCAAGGTATGGCAATATGGATTCAATTATTCTGAATGAAGTTCTCTAGACTGGGAGAATTTATATGAACTTTTTTATTCTAACAATAAAGTAAGAAAATAAGTATTCAGCTACCACCACATGTGTCGCAGTAGATCAACTCCTGCAAAACAGGGACATCCTTCTATTAGTTTCTTCCTTTCTTTTTTCTTTCTTATTGTACGTTATTCTCAGCTTTAGGGTTGGTGGAAGCTAATGGTCTGCCAAGCTGAGCAATGCATTCCTAGGCACTTACCTAGTTGTCATGAGAATTTTAGGTCGGATTCAAAGGTTAATAGTAACTGGCTATTTTCCCAAAAGGCCTAAACTGGCCCTGGATGATTTGTCCCTTTACCTGGGACATTCCACTGGCCCATAGTCACAGTGTTCTTTTCATACAAGGTCAGACAGCTTGCAGGGTTTCATTAGTGATGAGGTTTGTTGAGTTTAATAGTTCCCCCTGTTGGTCAATCATCACCATCTCTGCAGTGCAATAGCTAAATTTTGGAGGCTCATTCCAGGAATCCTGTAAGCATGAGGTTGAGGGAGGTAGCCTTCAGGAGAGACAAATGGCCTTGAAGGAAGAACTATCTGGATTACAGTAATGGTATTGCCATTGTCGTCTGGGTAGGAGGACCTCTAAGAATGTGATGAGACTTTGCAGACCCCTGCAGGCGTGATGCTGCTGGCTCTGTAAGCTAGCATAGGAAACGATCTTCAGATGGTTTATTGGTCACCATGGTGATAAGGCTTGAAGGGGTAGAGGTGAGCGCAGTGAAGTTTATTCTGCTCACGGATGTCTACTTTGGATACCGTGCAGGCCGTAAAGGTGTTAAAGGAATATCACATAGTAGGAAGCTCAGCCAGGTTTGCAGGCAAATGTTAGGATATGCAGGGATGAAACTTTGAGAAAATCCACCTTGCATTTAAAGAGGCAGAACTTTTGCTGTATCTCTTAGACAACTTAGTACACCATGAGATCACTTAAGACCATGTATTTAAATTGCTATCCCACTATTTGATCAATCAGCTCATGTCTGCCTTTAAGGGAACATTGTAACAAGCAACCTTACTTGTCTTGAATTTATCGTGCACACAGCTTTTACAGCCTTAGCTAATGCAGACCTTTAATCTTTATATTTTAGAATGCAAATACGTTTTTCATTAAATATATTATGATTAAAGTCCCCAGCTCCCTTATTTTATTTATATATTTTTAATATAATCTTAATTTATATATCCTTCCATGCTCCTGACCAAGAGTAATGTATTTGCTTGTTGTGGTCATCATTTGCTGAAAACAGCTGATAGGTAGGAAACAACCTCACACAACAAACATCCACCATGAATATTGGAAGCAACCTGTGGCTATAACTTATCAACAAATGCTTGCAGTACCTTTTGTTTTTCTTAATGTTTTGGAATTAGTTTGGGTCACTAGTTACTTTGCCCCTTGTGAGACTCTGCTATAGATATCTATAGAGAATATCCCTCATCCTTTTTCAATGACATATTTTCTGTGTTCTTCATTAAATACATAACAAAGCCCTTTGCTATGCATAGGGACAGCCAGCCATTAGACAGAAACACACAACAGACAGTTTACAGATGGGCCAGTAACCATAAACTATAGACTGATGGAAGACACAGGGAGAGAGGTTGAGAATTAAAATTTGGATTTGCTCTTGGTCAAATTAATTCAAAAGGGAGTTTGTGTTTCTGCTTCTTAAGTGTCTCTGAAGTTATCTCTAATCTGTTAACTGATGCAAGGATAGGTTGTAAGGTATCAGGAAACACAGGGAGCTGCAATATGATGCCCATTCAACACGTACATACAAATATAGCATCATTAGCAAAATTAATAATAAAAATCATTCAGTTAGACAAATCCCGTTAATATTCTTCATTTTCTTTCCATTCCTTGGGATATAAGAGTTTGGTTATGCACTTTAGATACTCCCTAAAAGGAGTTCATTTTGGATGATTTAAAACAGTGCCTTACAAAGCTAAAATCTAGCGTTTTTCTTTAACTATAAATTAAATAAAAGGATTATCTCTTAGGGTGCTATAATATTCTTTTGTTTTCTTGAGACAGGGTTTTACTTTGTATTCCTGGATGGCCTGGAGCTCACTATGTAGTCTAGGCTGGCTGGGAACTCACTATGTAGACCAGGATGACCTGAAACTCATAGAGATCCACTCGCCTCTATCTCCTGAGTGCTGAGATTGGAGGCATGAACTAACATACCTAGCAAACTCTAATATTCTTGAACATGAAGACTCAATTCAAGTAGTATAGAAGGCTCATTAAGCAAATATTCATAACAGCAGTACAACTAATGCAAGAAAAGGACTGGCATCATCATTTGTAGTCTAGCTAAAATCATTGAGTTTAGGATTGTTCTTATATTTAAAAAGTATTTTAAGATGCATTTCAAATATCTCAGAAAAATTTAAGGGCCTTATGTAAATATTTAAGGCTGTACTAAATATATTTTAGTAGAATGTATTCAATAGGAGACTCAGTATGAAGAGCTTGGGTCTCATTTACCTGCGGTTTTTGATTGTCCATGTAATCAAATCCAAATTATCTGTAACCAAGTAAGCTGTAGGGGGAGAGGTTGCTAAGCAGTTGAGATAGTAACTGAATCTAAGAGTTTCTCCCTGCAAGATCTGCAGCACAGAAAGTGGTAAGCAGAGTCTACTAGCACTGTCCTTTCCTGAAGCTGAGAGTCTTCTCTGTGGTTTTTCTCCCTGTAGAGGAAACTACCTTTAGCTCACGCTCATTCAGGTATTAATGTGGAAAGTTTGTAGTGTGTTGTTAAGTTTATCTGTTCTGTAGGAAGTGTGCAGCATCCCGAGGCAGAGAGCCATGATCGTTGCTTGGAGATGTGATTCTGTCTAATTTTGACAGGCAACAGGCAACAGATAGAAAGCTTATGAAAGGAAAATGTCCATCAAAATAAAGAGCAAAAGTTTCCTTGTTTTAGAGACTGTGATTCAGTAGGCCACATTTGGGGGTTGAAGTAACATCTCTGTGGTTTCCCATGGCTCGTCCAAGAGAAACACTTATTCTACTCATGCAGCAGACAGACTCAAATCATAGGACCTTGACAACAAAAGAGACCCAAGCTTCCTTTCCATTGTCTTTTGTTTGTTGCTCTGAGATTTTGGTTTATCTTGTAAGAAAATCAATTCAGGAATGTCAGGTCTTCCCTTCCATGGGAAAGTCATCATGAGTTAAGTCTCTCTGCTTCCCTAAATATTCTCATGGATGGTGCTGTTGTTATGAGCCATAAAACAACGTGGCAACAGAGGACAAGGTCTCCCAAACGATTTCTCTTTTCTTAAAATGTCTTCCTTATTTTAGTGGTGGCATCCCTCTGCTGAGGACTACAGACTTCTACATGAATCCATGGGACTCGTGTTTGGGTTGACCTACAGGAAACGTAGACAAGTAGATCCAAGACTGCTTCTTTTCACTGTGACTGGGGCTTACCACGTTCATTTTATGGGGTATGACTGGTCTCAAGAAACTGAATGATCACATTTTATTTGTATATTCTTGGACCAGCTGGTAAAATCCTTTCTGACTCAGGAGCAAGGTTATTTTGGGGATTTTTTCCCCCTGGGAAATTGAAGTCCTGGGAAGATTCCCCCCAAGACCTCCACAAGGCAATTCATTAACTAAGTATACGTTTTGTGATTGAGGAAATCAAATGCCTCTGATTTGGGGTCTTTGTAATTAGATATTGATAATACTTCTAGACTAAAATGAGCAAGATCACAAGAAACAGGAGAAGATGAAGAAAAATTCACAAGGGTGAATTTAGATGCTGAAGAAGTATCTGACAAAATAAAAAAAAATTTCCAATGGTAACAGACAAAATTCAGACAAATGCTTTGAAAGAATACAATGGCCAAATACGATCAATTGGCAGAAAATAAACCAGAGGGATGTCAGCTAGAGCAGAAGCTTCTGAAAGGACTCACCAGCATCCTCCAGGAGAGGCAACAAGGCTGGAGGGTACCCCGGGCTCATGCTGATGGCTCTCAGTTGTGATTCCTCTCGTTAAAGTTAATTGTCTGTGGGTTCCGCTTTGGGTGCCAAAATTTTCAATAAAAAATAACAACTCAGATTTATAGGAAATAAGAATTTGTCCCAAGGTAAATGTAGGTTCAGCAAATGGAAAAATACGCCATTCCATCTGTCCACAGTCATAACGTACTCTTCAGCCAAGGTTGGGCTAAATTTTAGAGAAGCCTTTTCAGAGAATTTCAGTTTCAGAGCATCAGTGTGTTCCTATTGTGAATCAGCTGTTGGGCCTCTGTGTTTGCAGTAGAAAAACTGGTAGCAGAGGTGCCTGATGGGAACAGTAAAACTATACTTATTACAGTAATTACAATATGTCCAAGAGCAGTGAACAGTGTTGCTACTGCTTAGGTTCACATTTTTCTGGTTAGTTTACCAAATTAATTTATTATGGACAAAGAGGCAGAATTTTAAAGACTAAGATATGAAAGCTTAGAAAGGATTTTAGAATGCCAAGAAAATGAAAGTATACCAAATAAATAAAAGTAGAATTATATTCTTAAGTAAGTTGTTCTTTCTGGTATTGTTGGCATCACTAAAGCATGGGCATTCCTCTATTTTAGTTTATATCTCAAATGTATCACTGCGTTGTGGTATCTAGTATGTTACTGTACACAATTAATGATTCTTGAGTTTTGATCAATGTGTCCCAGTAATTCAGTAACTCTTTAGACAGCTGAATGAAGGCTGAGACAATATATGGCAGTGGCCAGTGATAACCTACCTTTGAAATGTTACTAGCATGTCTGAAATCTCACAGTGTTTTTCAGTATAAAATTAGAGGACACATGAGTTAGAAGCTGATATTGATTTGGAAAAATCAAAATACTCATGAATACTAAGGTAACTGTTAGTTACCTTAAAAAAAGTGTGCATTGTGTGCTCACAACTTGCCAAGTAGAAGTTTAGATTTAGGATGCATATATATATATATATATATATATATATATATATATCTTTTACAAGTATGACTTGATAGTTTTGACTTGGGAGAGTATAAAAAAAGCTTGTTTTAAATAGTAGAGGGTCAGGGCCTTAGACTCCTGTGTTCCAAGAGCTGCTATACATGACAGGAGAAGTCTGAACAGATAGAGAACAGTTGCTCCTCTTGGCTCAGGAAATCAAGTGCCCAGTACTGAAAGTTCAGTGCACCTGGGAGACGTGAAGAGTTGTTGCCTGGCTGTTCATTCTAATGTTCTGATTCCACAGTGTTCTCCAGAGGACACACTTGTTTATACTATGAGTTAGTGACTAAGAATTCAGGGTTGCATGAAACAAAAACAACCAGAATAACAGCAATTAAAAAACAAAAGGCATCTCGTTAGTGTTTTACCAGCTCCTTGTAGGAAAACTCTAGTTTGTTGGCCAGGGAAGAATTCCGTTGTTTCCTCTCTGGGCATTTTCTTCAGTTTCTAACCAACCAAATTGTTCTTGTCTTGGCATTCAGAAAATGGGATTGTGGGTAGACATCCATCTTTCCCAACACAGAAAACATAAGGGAGTAATGAAATTGTTACTGGAAGCAGAGAAGACAAAGAAGGGCCTGAGGGAGATGAGCGCACTCGACTTTATGGGACATATGATTTTTAAACTAGATATTTTGTTACCCCTGATGACATGTCCCCTCCACCCTAAAGAGTTTGTTGGAATGTGAGAGAGCTAAGTTCCTTGGTCTTTTGTCTTTACAATAAGACTTGATGATTTTTCCCTTCAAGAATACAAAAAGACTTGTTTCAAGTAGAAGGCATGCCCTCAGAGGATTGGGGTCCCAGAATTGGTTATAAATGTGATGAGCAGAGTCCAGTAGGACAAAGAGATGTCAGTATCGGATATGAGAAGTCCTCTTTTGAGTTGTTGGTGAGGGTTGTCCAAGAGACTCTCTAAGTGTACAGTCTACAGCTGTTGTCCATGCTTGTCCCCAAGCGCCCGACACCCCCCCCCAGGTGGAGGTCATTCCATATTTCTGAAGGCACCAAGGACTTTAGGAACAGGGCCCAGAGGACACTGATCTGGAAATGAACTGAATGCTGTATCCCTGTGGACTAGCTTTTATGGTACCAGAACACATCACATAAGCTTCCAAAGCAGAGAGACAACCATTAGTCGCACCCAACTCTATCTATTTCCTATGAGCTGCATCAATGACCATTATGAAACCAGAAGCCTATGGGTGCAACAGTGGTATACATACATTGGCAGTAACCAATGGCTTTCTAATTGGACTTAAGATCCTCTCAACAAGCAAGATACCATACCCTGTACTGGAAACTTCACTAACTAATCAATGCTAGTGAAATCATAGTTATTGGAGAAGAATCTACAACCACTACTTTACTAACCCAGTATAACCCCTAAATCAATCTATCAATAGTTGTTCTTTTTTTTTCCATTTTTATTAGGTATTTAGCTCATTTACATTTCCAATGCTATACCAAAAGTCCCCCATTCTCACCCACCCCCACTCCCAGATAAGCATAGTCTTCACCCCTCATCCAGGAAAATTTTCTTTTCAACAGACAGAGAACATTACAGAAAACTACAACTAATCAAAAAGGAGAGTTGTGGAGCCCAGCATCAATAGATATGTCTACAAAACACCCCCTCACCCAAGGTTCAGGGAATACTGAAGAAATGGGGAGTGAAGCAGAGATAGAAAGAGCCAGAGATCGGGACTTTTCCGTGAGATTGTGTCTTCTAGTAACATTAGACGTTACACCTCTAAGGTATCACTGACATGAATGCCCAAACATGAGGTGAACAAGAAGAACATCAATGGACATGCCAAAGTGCACAAGAAAAAGCCCACAAGGCCTCAACCATAAGCAAAGGCCTACAGGAAACCGAGTAAAGCTGAGAGCAGGAGAGGTGGTCCTCCCAAAGGAAAAAGACACCAATTGGTTATCTAGGCCAAATAGCCATCCTTGAAAACATACATGCAAGTAGCATTATATGGACTCAACACATTATATTTGGGAATATATATGTATATTCAAATACATATATGTGTATAATAGCAATTGATTTAAAAAAAAAGAGGTCGGAAATTTGAAGGAGAATGGGGAGGGGTGTATAGGAGAGAGAAAAGGGAAAGAAGAAATATTGTAACTAGATTATAATCTCAAAAATAGTAACAACATAAACAACAACAAAAGACCAGGTCTAAAAACTAAATATTTAGCTCTTGTGTACATAAGGGACTTAACACACTTGTGTACTATAGGTGTTTTACTTATCTCTTTAATTCTACAATACTTGCTGAATTGCTGCAGGATGACTGTGAAGATTAATGTGGATAAAATAGGTGTGTCTGTTATATTAAAGTCTCATGATGTCTCTCTAAGATCCAGTGAGTTAAAATGACCTCACCAGAGTCCAACAGCTACTAAATACCCAGCTAGAACGGACACCAAAGCCTTCATTTCTAATGTCTTCGGTGACCATGAAGAATGTGCGGATGGATAACTATCAATTCCAAACAAAAATGTACTATTTTTAAAATATGTTCTCAGAAAAATTACATTTACTTGGAAGAGAGTAATTTATATCTCTTCTTTCCCGAGGTTCAACGCTTTGTAGATTTCCCAGTGTCCTCCTTGCAAGCCAAATGCTATAGGCAACTGCATCGCACTGACAGAATATTTCTGAATCTATTTGTCAAGACTAAATTCCAGAAAACTTGCCTTCCTGAACTTTGTGTGAAGAGATGAATATGATGCTTTGTGGGGAGATTTTATGCTGTTGTGGTAATTTATTTTCCTCTAAGGCCTCATACGTTGACTGCTTTAGATAGTCTATGGGTCAGATATAATGGCATGCGAATGGAATTTAATATCTAAAGACGTCAGCACTGTGAATTTTTAGTCTTAGAATTTATTTATAACATTTATGGGTGCAGAAATATGTCTGAGTATGAGGTAAAATAAAAACATTAAAACAAAAGACAAAGTATAGAGTGGAGCTCTATTCAAGTTGGAACAGAAAGAATATTTTCTGAGGAAAAGAGTATTGTAGGATAAAGTGTTAATGTAAGAGCTCTCTTCAACTAAACCATCTCAGTAAGATATTAGATTTGTTGTTTACTTTAGAGACAAAGGGTCTTTCCCACATGATCAAAGATGTCCTAGTTATTCAGGAAAGAAGATGAAAAGAATTATGGTGTTATGTTAATGTTGTAACTCTAATTGTGTGTGTGTGTGTGTGTGTGTGTGTGTGTGTGTGTGTGTGTGTATACATGTACATGTATGTGTACACACATGGAGACCTGTATTGTTCTTCAGGAACTGTC
The DNA here is from genome assembly GCF_000001635.26 of Mus musculus. Classification (NCBI taxonomy): domain Eukaryota; kingdom Metazoa; phylum Chordata; class Mammalia; order Rodentia; family Muridae; genus Mus; species Mus musculus. Next base: position 151,872,170 of record NC_000069.6, on the reverse strand, counting down.
TACTCCATTTTTTGAGACAAGGCCTTTCATTGGCTTGGAACTCTCATAGCAGGCAAAGCTGGCTGCCAGCGATCCCAGAGACCTGCCTGCCCATCTCTTTCTCCTCAACACTGTGATTATAAGCAAATGCCACCATATCCAACCTTCCCTTTACATAGGTGCTAGGAGATTGAACTCTGATCCTCTTGTGTGCAAGTCCTTTATGACCTCAGCTATGCTCCCAGTCCCAGGAGTTGTGCATGTGAAGGCGCTATACCAGGAGCACGGGAAGGAAGAGTGGAGAGGAAAGGATGCCACAAATCCTGCAGTTAGATTCCTTGACAGGCTCTTATGGTGCACAATGGATGGTCAAGTAATTGCTTTTAGCTCTTTTTGTAACAACGTGGTACATGACCCCTGCTAAGCTCATGGCTTAATCTTTGCCTGTGCTCAAGAGACTCTGGCAAAGTTGCTGCAGTCTTTAGGAGCTTAAATGTTGCACGCCAAATTATCCCTTTAAATATATGTATTAAGGAGAAAGAAGGAAAGAAACTGACAAAGAAAACAAGGACTGATGGATCATCCAGCAAATTCCCCCAGTTTCTGCCTCCTTATTATTAGGGGACACCCAGCACACACTGTATTTGTAACTAAAAGCACAAACAGGTGCTTTTGTATTTTAATTAATTAAAAACAGAAATTACATTTTATTTATGTTTTGTGTACAAGTGTTCGTGCATGTGTGTGTCGCTGTGTGTACCTGTATATTTGTGTGTGTCTCTGTACGTGCGTGCGTGTGTGTGTGTGTGTGTGTGTGTGTGTGTGTGTGTGTGTGTGTGTGTGTGCGTACACCTGTGCACCTGTGCCACAGCGTACATATGCTCTCAGGGGAATGCCTGCAGGAGCTACCAGTGGATCTAGGGGGTTATACTCCCACTGTCAGATTTAGAAGCAGGTATTTTTACCTAACAAGCCATCCTTCTGGTCAATGTCTTTAGTAGCTTTGAGGCAAACAAATGAAAAGTAGGAAACAGCTTTAAATAAACTCAAGAAAAAATATCTTCTTGTTTCTAGGAAAAGACTTTGAAACATTATTGAAGTACACTAGGCAGTTTCCAAAGGTCTCCCATGGACAGTAAACAGTTCTTACAAAATGAAAATTTAATTGTCTGTATTTAAAAAAATAAAAAACATATGAATTATATTTCAAATAAATACACATGACTTAAAATTAAATGTAAAAAAAAAGCATTTGGCAAAATTTACTTGAGGTTCGGTAAAGTAAAAAACGTGTTTTGGGTTTGGTGCAGCCACAGATATTTGAAAAAATATCTTGAAATAATAATCAAGTCACAAATATGTGCACGTTAGGCTACTCTGCGGACACTTGACTGTGCCAATGTTTGGGGATGGATCAGTTATTTTCTTCCACTAAGAAAAATAAATCTACTTCTGACAAATTCAAAGAAGATCATATTTACATTTTCCAGTGAATTCCTATAATTTGAAAACCCAATAATTTAGCAGGCACGCTGCTGCCTGCTTTTAAGAGGGCAGGGGCACGTCTCTTACTATTATGGTATTCAGAAATTGGCTTCTGCCACAGCCCATCTTTCCTCTGAAAGTTTGATGATAATTGCAGGGGGCATCTCATCTATTGTTACATCTTCCCTAGTCCCTGGCCTTGCCTTTTTTTTTTTTTTTTTTTGAGCTTGACTCAATAACAGGGTCCTGGGTGTATGCTGGGGACTGCAAAGCCCACCTCCCTTCCATTCGACCGGTTCCTTTGTTCATCATTACCCAGAGCTTCTCTCCAGGTGCCCGCACCACGCTGCTGCCCGCACCACGCTGCTGCCCTCAGTCTTTACAGTCTCTGCTACCACAGAGCCCCCAACACAGCTTCCCATCGCTATTTACCTTGTGGACCACACTAGCAAGAAGAACACTAGAAATATCTTGAATTACCCATGCTATCAGATTTTAGTTGGAAATTGCTCGATAATGATACTCTGACATTTTTGGTATAAGCAACAGGATCTGACACAACCATAGCAGGAAGAGAAGCAAGGGTATCTTGCACGGTGCCCAAGAACATGCAAATGTTCACTGCAATGGGTCATTGGTCTGGCTTGAGGCCTCTGGCTTCTTCTATACAACGAATACTGGAACTTCGCTGGGACTTCTCTCAGATATCCCGTTGTCCTGTATCAAGAGATCTGGCAGCTTTGGATTTGCATAATTGACCCCTTCATTTGTTCTAGAAGTTCTTAGATGGGGTTGATGTTGGGGTGGTCCAACTCAAAATCCCGGATCTAGGCCTGGGTGGTAGCTGAGTTGGTTAGCCTTCCATCTCGCATACACACACGAACAGAGCCAGCTCAACAGCATTGCCTGGGCTAGCTCAGTCAATGCTGCAGCCAGCAAGGTGCAGGGCCAGCTCCCCAGCTCTCCTTTGGGATGGCTTACCCACATCCCTGCCACCAGGATTGCTTTACTGTGCTTCCCCGGCAAGATGCAGGGCAAACTCTCCCAAGTGCTGTAGCTGGTGAGGGGTTGGGCTAGCTCTCCTGCTCCCATGACCCTAGGGCTGCAGGTGATAAAGGGGAACACTATGTTTCTAATGTAGACTTTATCACAGGAAGGTAGGAGATGGATAAAGAGCTATATATAGCTGTACTTTACACTTGTGGGTAATTTCACAGAATATGTAAAAACAAACAACTGAACAAACAAACCAAAAATTTCACTAAATATTTGTATAAGTTGTCATGTTTCTCCTTTGAATATTCTAATTTTCTATGTTGTAAGAGTATTGACTATTCACTGATTTTAAAATAGTGTTTGCCTAACAAAGAAAGGAGACTTCAGGCCAAATGAATATGATTCTAAGCAAGATTTTACAAGACAGCAGTCTGAATAACCCAGAGACAGCAGCTACTGGGAGCAATTTATGTTCTCTTCTACTTCTGGAATCATCTCTTTTATCAGTATTATCTCCTATACCAGTGGTTCTCAACTTTCCTCAATGTTGCAACTGTAATATACTTCCTCATGTTGTGATGACCACCAACCACAAAATTATTTTCATTGCTACATCATAACTGTAATTTTCTATAGTTATGAATCATAAAACATAATACAAATATCTGTGTTTTCTGATGGCATTAGGTGACCCCAAAGGGGATCTTGACCCACAAGTTGAGAAACATTGTCCTATACTCACAAAGCCTGATCTTATATGTTTGGTAGTGACATTCTATCTTTCCAGTTGACTCTTCTCTTAGATAATTATTGCATTTGTTTTCTTTATATTTTTGGCATCCTCTTATAGATAACCCTCCTGTGATCTATGTTATTAAGACATAGTATTCTATAGAGATTGCCTTAAGCACCTTCAGGTGTCCTCATCCGTGTGTGACCATGCACATCCGCTGTCTACCATAGAAGTCTATGTCTGTGACCTAGTGTGATCTCTCCCCTTGTGCAGGATGTTACTTCTCTTTTATTGTACTTCAACTACAAGTTCTTTCCCCTTCTTTTCTGATAGGTTCATCTCCAATAGCACTACAATGGGCCCCATTTTTCCCTTCTCCCACCTAAAGACATTCTTGTCTTTGATTCTACTTTTTTGACTGTGGCTCCATTCCTCACTTCCATGTAGAATGAGATTGTTTGAAATACTTGCATCTACTTGTGACTCTTGTTGTTCTTTGTTTCCT